>NC_081409.1:429706057-430010849 GCF_030272615.1 Cryptomeria japonica | reverse complement strand
AAGGACTATAAAAAAGAAATGAAGAAGAAAAAGAAGAAGATTGATCCTAAATCTGAGTCTGAGAAGGAAGATGGTGATGCATTTATTGAATCTTTTATGACTCATGCAGGTAATGATGCCTGGTTAATTGACTCTGGTGCATCTTTTTATATGATTGCCAATAGAAAATAGTTTTCTGAATATAAATAATTTAATGGACGTAAGGTGTACTTGGGTGATGGTTCACATTTAGACATTGTTGGTCGAGGTAAAGTTAGAATCAGGTTTTCTAATGGTAGAATAAAAATGATTAATGGTGTGTTGCATATCCCTAGTTTAAAATGAAATCTGTTATCTATGAGCAAATTGATAGATGCGAGTGTGAAGGTAGTCTTTTCTAAGGTAGGATGTAAGATGATTAAGGGTATTATGGTATTTTCTAGGGTGTTAGGTTTGACACTTTGTATAAGCTAGATGCATACACTGTTGAGTGTAATAGCACTTCTGTAAAAAGTAAATATGTGGAAGATTTGAGGGTTTCACCTTCAGTAGATGGGAATGGCTTTTAGGTACCTAAGGGCGCTCTTTCTTCTTAAGCAAAGTTAAATGCAAAGAAGACTATGTTATGGCACCAAAGGCTTAGACACATTGGAGAAAAGGGTCTAAGGACCTTGAAAAATAAAAACCTTGTTGAAGGTTTCAATGATTGTAATCTTGACTTTGATTTTTGTGAGCATTGCATTTATAAAAAACAAAACCGCATTCAATTTTATTCAAGTTCTCATAAAACTTGTGGTGTTTTGGATCTTATTTATTGTTATGTGTTTGGTCATTTAGATATTCCTTTGATTGGAAAATCCATATATTATGTTTCATTTATTGATGATTTTAGTTGAAGGACATGGATATATTTTCTAAAGAGTAAATATGAAGTTTTCAGTCGATTTAAATAATTTAAAGTAATGGTTGAGTTGTAGAATGGAAAGAAAATTAAAAGGTTGAGGATTGATAATGGTGGTGAATTTTTGTCTAATGAATTTGATAGTTATGTAAAGATCGTGGTATTAATAGACAGAAGACAACTTTGTATTCTCCACAATAGGATGGAGAAGGCTAGGAGTATGTTGAGTGGTGTTAGTCTAGAACAAATGTTTTGGGATGATGTTGTTGCCACTGCTTGCTACCTGATTAATAGATCTCGTACATTATCCCTTGTTGATAAAACACCTATGGAAGCATGGTTGGGTCACAAGCCTTCATTGAGATATCTTAGAGTTTTTGGTTTAGAGGCATATGCACATGTGCCAAAGGAGAAGCAGACAAAGTTGGAGAACAAGGTTGTGAAATGTATTTGTATCGAGTATAGTTATTGTGTGAAAGGATACAAGCTTTGGGACCATGTTACACAAAAGGTAATTCATAGTAGAAGTTTAATTTTTTGAGAAATTAAGTCTCCTTCTGTTACATTGCAGCCAGAACAGACTAAAAAGGAAGATGTGATTCAATTTGCTTCTACACCTAAAAAAGTTGAATAGAGACCCTTAGATAGGCAAGAAGTTGAGGAGAGCTCATCTAGCACTAAATATTCAAAAGAGGAGGAAGAACCTCCAACTCAGCTTGTTCGAAGGTCTACAAGACATAGAAAACCACTTGAAAGGTATTCACCTGATGATTGGAGATGCATTTTTTCTTTGAATACTAATATGGATGAACCAAAATCTATAGAAGAGGCATTAGGTATGAGTGATGCTGAATCCTATAAAATTGCTATGGAAGAAGAAATGAGACCTTTGAAAAAGAATGATACATGAGATCTTGTACCATTTCTTGAAGGAAGAAAGCATGTTGGTTGCAAATGGGTTTTCAAGAAAAAGATTGGTTTAGATCGAAGCATTGAGAAGTATAAAGCAATGTTGGTTGCAAAAGGCTACTCTCAGGTTGAGGCTGTTGATTATGGTAAGATATTTTCTCATGTTTCCAAAATGACATCCATTAGATTTTTTCTTTTTATTGTTGCTGCTTATGATTTAGAGTTTGAGAAAATGGATGTGAAAAATACTTTCCTTGATTGTGATTTGGAGGAGGATATTTATATGACACAACCAAAGTACTATGTGGTGAAAGGTAAAAGTAATTTGGTCTATAAATTAAAGCAATCCCTGTATGGCCTCAAACAAAGTCCTAGGATGTGGTACCAAATTTTTTATCCATATGTGTTGAGTTTGGGATTTGAGTGTTCTAAATTAGATCACTGTGTTTATTATAAATCTGATGGTGATCATTTCATGTACATTGAATTGTATGTTGATGATATGTTATTCATTGGTAGAGGGAAAGGTATGATTTTAGGACTAAAGTCTTAGCTCATTGCTTGATTTGAAATGAAATATATTGGTGCAGCAAAAGACATTCTTGGGATGGAAATTAAAAGAGATAGAGTGAACAAAAAGATATGGCTAGGCTAGAGTAAGTATCTGAATTCAGTGTTATAGAGGTTCAACATGCAAGATTGTAGACCATTGTGTGTTCCTTTTACAATTGGAATGAAATTATCTGCTACAGATTGTCCTACATCCCCATCACAGATGGAAGACATGAGCAGAGTGCCTTACCAAAGTGCAATTGGAAGTTTGACGTATGCTATGGTCTGTACTAGACCAAACATTTCCCAAGCAGTGGGAGTTCTATCTAGATATATGTCTAATCCTAGTAGAGTTCATTGGGATGCAGTCAAAAGAGTTCAGATATTTGAAGGGTACCTCAGAGTATTCTTTGTGTTATCATGGTAATTCAGTTGGAGACATGATTTCCCTTGATATTCATAGCTATGTGGACTTAGACTAGGTAGGTGATATTGATAGCAGAAGATCTACCAGTTCTTATGTGTACTGTGCAATTAGTTGGATGAGTAAGTGACAGGTTGTGGTTGCTTTGTCCACTATTGAAGCATAGTATATGGCAGCCACTCATGACTGTAAAGAGGACATTTGACTTAAGAGACTATGTTTAGACATTGGAATAAAATAAGGAGCCATGACAGTTTATTGTGATAGTCAGAGTGCAATCTTCCTAGCTAAGAACCCAACATTTCATGCCCAAACCAAGCACATTGATGTTTCGTGTCATTTTTGTCAGAGATATGGTTGAAGATGGCAGGGTGAAGCTGGTTAAGGTGGAAACTTTGATGAATTTTGTATATTATTTAACTAAGGTTGTGAGCACAGAGAATTTCATATAGTTCTCAGAGTCTATGGGCCTCATGGCCCCTAGCAATTGATTTATTGTGTTGATACTCCCTTTTCTCTTGCAAGGTGTTCGACAAGTGGGAGATTTGTTGGGAAAATGGTGTTTCAACCTTACATTTACATGAGGTTACTATTTATTGTGTTTTCATTTTAGCACGAAATGGTGCAAAATTCTCCTAGAAGCTTTTGGTTGGCTAGATAAGCATTCTAGTAAAGTTACTTCGCAAGATCATAGCTAGTTTTGAAGATATTAAATTTTCTATTTTGGAGGGGTCTAATGAGGTCTAAATTTGATTTTAAGGAATTTAGAGTACCCAAATGCCCTAAAAATTGGGCATAAATGGTGTAGTAGTTTACGAGGAAATAGAGCACTTTTTTATCTTTCCAACACTTTAAATGGTTCGTCAATAGGACACGCGGTTCTCAAGTTATGGCCTCTGAAAGTTTGTACTCCTGAAATATGAAATATAAAATACATAGGACACATAAATGAGCCGTAAAAAGGGAGGGACACATCATAGGGCATCTAAAAGGGAGATAAGGTTGGCAACACCTTATTGGGTGTTTTTAGCCCATAGTTTTGTAATACCATTTGATGGTTTCTTATATTGTATCTCGTATATATGAGGTGCATGAGATAGAGGTTGTGTGTAAGAGTCTTATAGCTATTGAGTTACCTTTGAATCTCTATTTAGTGGTACTCCTACAAAGAGCTTTCTCTACAAGTATATTGTAATATATTTTTTATTGTGGAATAATATATTGGGCAGCTATTGGAGTGGGGGGTTTTTCTTTGGAAAGGGTTTTCCCCAGGTAAATCACTGTGTTATGGTTTGAATGTTATTGTATCTATTTTTGTTTTCTGTAACTGTTGTGATGATCTGTAAAAGTTTTTGCATTACCCTCCTCTCAAGGTTAGTGTAGGAAGTTGTTTCACTACTTAACTTCCTTACATGCTATTGTTCATAAATGTGCCTTTGTGTTGTCTACTTCAGGATGATGCAAAGTGTTGATATCTCCTTTTTGGTCTTTTCCATGTTGACTCAAAAAGATATTTGTGTTTTATCTTGTGTTCTCTTCTTCCATTGTGTTCATAGTTCTACTACCTTTGGGAAATGAGGTCCATTGAATAAAATTGTTTTTTATATACATTATTTATCACAAGTTCATTACTAACCCGAGAGTTAGTGGATCCCTTATATGCTTTATATTTTGTGAAAATTATCCTTTGTTTTGTCCTTTCTTGGGGGCATCTCATTGTGGTAACATTCTTGTCATTTGGATGCATGCTACCTTAAAGAAATTACTCCCAATAAGGTGTGCACAGTCAATTTAATGTGGGGGCATAGACTCTACTCAATGTTACACTTTATGCACACACCAATGATGTGTTTTCAATCCAATTCAATATTCAAGCTACTTTGCAAACTGAGCCTTTTGCTTTGTTAAATATTTCAAAATTTTCTTTTTCATGACTGATAATAAGCACAAATCTCACTAGGCCAATATAGTCATGCTTTTTCCCCTTCTTGTGTTGTCCCTTTTATCTTGATATTAGAGTAGTAAAATCTTAAAGTCCCTAGGGGCTTGGTTTCCTTGTCTCTTTGGTATCTTGGTGAAAGTTTTTCAATGTGAATTTGTACTTTACCATGAGTATGGGTGTAGTCTCATACTATCGCTAAAGTGGGGCTAAATGTAGTGTTGTAAATTGTATCCACATACAATTTTATCCTCACCTTAGCGTTTTGTCTTTTAGTGCCTGATGTCTATTTTGATTTTTCTCACACCTTCCAAAAATCTACATTTTCAACTCCCTTCCTAACCCCTATTCAAATATGAGTCTTGATTAATAGGACCAAGATGCCCCCCACCGCCCTAGTCCTCCTAATCAGGACCCAAATTTGGTCCCATCAACGGTCAGTTCAATTAGGCAAGAATTTAGGTCTTGTGTTGGCCTACTTTGAAAATTCAAACAATTTTTGGATGGTTACGTATAAAAGGAGGCCTACCCCTCTCATTTCAAGTCTAAGATGGATGGATATCTCTCTCAATTACACTCTAACAAACTCAATTCAAGTCTGTCAAGCATTGAAGGAGAGGTCAAGTCAAATACAAGCACTCAAGATGGCATCCATGATCAACCTTCCATAAAGACATTCTACATGACATCCTAAACCCTTGGCATGAGGATTTAACCAAACTTCATCAAGGTATCAACTTCAATTACAAGCATTCAAATTCAGATCTAGCTTTTACCTTGAAAGGAAAGTATTTTGTTGCAATTCAATTTCATTTGCATTTCAATGATTATTTTAATTTTAAGGTTTATTCCTAAATAGAGGTTTGACCCAAGGAAAACCCCCATCCACAAACATATTATGTGTGTGTGTGCAGGAAATTAATTTAGGTGTTGTGATCAAAGATTATGATAAAATAAATGATGAAAAATAGGTTTAGCTTTTATAAACAAAAAGAAGAGGACCAGGTATCCCCACCGCCCTGGTCTTGAGAAATTTGCTTAATCTTTTGATAGTGGATATTTTGCATCTCATTGCTCTAGAAAACATCATGCTTGATTGCTCGAAAGTTGTAGGACTAAGTCACCCTACCCTCTTGGTCCTAACAATTAGGCCCAAATTTGTAGCTACAGGTTCTGATTCACTCTCTCCTCTCAAATCTCTAACTATGGCTCTATGTGAAATTTAAAACATTCTATTATCACTATCTTGTTGGTATTTTCGATGTGTTGCATTGGTTTTTTCATTGATGTCAACACTTGTTAACACTTGTCATCACTTATCAACACTTGGAGATTCTTGATTATGTTCACCAGCATGTTTAGTAATTTATGCATAGTCACTGGTATTTGGTTCACCGATAGGTTATATTGTTCACCGACACTTTGAATGACTTGGAGACTACTTGGTTATGTCAAAGACATTATTTAATCACTTAGTTTTGGCAATTTGGTTATTGGTCTATTTGGGTTTGCATATTTGTTGTTACCAACAAATAGGTCCAGGTTATGCACCGGCAAGCATATCTATTCCAGATCAGCAGGACTCGTTATGGAGATGATTTATTATTATTGTAATTGAATTGAGCTGACATGATGCATCTCATAATGATTTATTTGTAAATGATTTCATTGTAATATCTTTTAGTGATCTGACCTATTCAATTGGTCTTAGGTTATGGTATAAATGTAAGATCTCATTTGTGAGATCGATATGCGATTGAAAAACATTGTAATAAGGTATATGCGAAAATAAGCAGAGCTATACATGTAGACATCATTTGAAGATTGAAGGAAGGTATTTGAAGAAGGCATATCAGAGCTAAATCAGTACTGAATCCATCATATGAAAATGTTATTTTGAGCATTACATTGTCTTTTTGTTTCATGCATTAATCTTTACCGGTACTATAATTAACTGATAAAACTATCTACCGGAATAAAGTTTGGTTTACTGGCATTAAGCATTAAGTTTTGGCTAAGTTAATTTTGGTTTCAATTTATTGGACAATTGATTCACCCCCCCCCCCCCCCCCTCAGTTGTCTCTAGGACCTAACAATTGGTATCAGAGCATAGTCCTCTTTTTGTAGAAGTTTAACAACTTGAGGAGATCCAATGTCTTCTAACTATTTCAGGAAGGACAGTCTGAAACTTGATGGAACCAACTATGTCATATGGAAGATCAGGATGGAGACACATTTGAATTGCATTGGAAAGGACATATGGGATGTTAGAAAGAATGGTTATACTACTCCTACTCAAGGTCAACCTAATCTAGGCTAAGGAAATCTTTATATGGATTAAAGCAAGCTCCTAGAGCTTGGTATGCTAGATTGGACAAATATCTTCTAAAGCTTGGATACACTAAAGGTAATGCTGACAACAATCTATATTAAAAAGTGACTAATGATGAAATCTTGGTTATTGAAGTTTTTGTTGATGATATAATCTTTGGGGGAGAAGATGGGTTGTGTAAAGACTTTTCTAAAAAAATGCAGCAAGAATTTGAAATGTCTATGATTGGAGAGATAAAATTCATTTTAGGATTGCAGATTTCACAAACTAATAAAGGTATATTCTTATGTCAATCTAAGTACTTGAAGGAATTACTAAAGCTATTTGGCATGGATAACTCTAAACCAGTAAGCACACCTATGACTACAACTGATAAATTATCATTTAAGGATGAATCAACACCTGTTAATCTGACTAGATACAAGTCTATGATAGGAGGATTACTGTATTTGACACAAACAAGACCTGATATTATGAATGTAGCATGTATTGTTTCAAGATTTTAGAGTAATCCTAAAGAAAATCATGAATCAACAGTAAAAAGGATTTTCCAATACAAGGCACTACAAATCTTGGTTTATGGTATCCTAGAGATGAAAACTTTGATTTATGTGCATACACAGATGCTAATTGGGCAGGAGATGTAGATGATAGAAAAAGCACCACTGGCGGAGCATTTTTTCTTGGTAGTAGATTAATTTCATGGTTGAGAAAGAAACAGAGTTGTACATCACTATCAACAACAAAATCAAAATATGTTGCAGCAGCAACTTATTGTACACAGGTATTATGGATTAAGCAAATGTTGAAGGACATAAAGGTAAAATGCAAGGAACGTACAACTATTTATTGTGATAATATGGTAGCAATTGATATATATAAGAATCTGGTATTTCACTCTAAGACTAAACATGTTTCTATCAAATTCAATTTTCTAAAAGAGAATGTTGAAGCAAAAGAAGTGAAATTGGTTTATGTGAATACTAAAGAGCAGATTACAGATATTTTTTACTAAACCTTTTCACAAGGAGACTTTTGAATATCTTAGAGAGAATCTTGGAGTTCTACCCCCACTGGTAGAGACTTATATAGTTGATGTTTGTCATCAACCGACATAATTAACAGAGAAATATTTTTTCCGGCTTTGATGAGGAGAGCTACTTTTCAGGGGGAGTAGTTGGATAAATTGGTTAATTGGTATTTTTTAATGAGTTGGTATCTAAATTTGGTTTTGTATTGCTTTGGCATTTGATGTCAAAGGGGGAGAGAAATTATGGAAAAACACATTATTTTTGGGGAGAGATTATTCTTAGGGGAGATATTATGTATTTTTTATTTTTGGTTAATGATCTCTTTGGGAGATTGTTGGTTTTTGGTTTTTGGCATTTCTGTTTTGGCACTTTGATGGTTTTTCCATCTTGTATTGCCATCAATGCCAAAGGGGGAGATTTTTGGTATTTTGGATGTGTTGCATTGGTTTTTTCATTGATGTCAACACTTGTTAACACTTGTCATCACTTATCAACACTTGGAGATTCTTGATTATGTTCACCAGCATGTTCAGTAATTTATGCACAGTCACCGGTATTTGGTTCACCGATAGGTTATATTGTTCACCAACACTTTAAATGACTTGGAGACTACTTGGTTATGTCGAAGACATTATTTGATCACTTGGTTTTGGCAATTTGGTTATTGGTCTATTCGGGTTTGCATATTTGTTGTTACCAACAAATAGGTCCAGGTTATGCACCGACGAGCATATCTATTCCAGATCAGCAGGACTCGTTATGGAGATGATTTATTATTATTGTAATTGCATTGAGCTGACATGATGCATCTCATAATTGTAATATCTTTTAGTGATCTGACCTATTCAATTGGTCTTAGGTTATGGTATAAATGTAAGATCTCATTTGTGAGATCGATATACTATTGAAAAACATTGTAATAAGGTATATGCAAAAATAAGCAGAGCTATGCATGTAGACATCATTTGAAGATTGAAGGAAGGTATTTGAAGAAGGCATATCAGAGCTAAATCGGTACTGAATCCATCATATGAAGATGATATTTTGAGCATTACATTATCATTGGATTTAACCATCCAAATGTAATCAGCGTGAGTCCCATTTTGTGATTGAGCAGTGAGCTCTAGGCAGCTGGCCTTTCTGCATGTGCAGACACCATATTGTATACACATACTATCTGCAGTAGTATCATTTGATTGTGAGTAAGGCTTCCCACCATGGTTTTTCCCCTTACAGGGTTTCCACGTACAAATATTTGTGTTACGTGTTGTGGATGTTATTGTCTTTTTGTTTCATGCATTTATCTTTACCAGTACTGCAATTAACTGATAAAACTATCTATTGACATAAATTTTAGTTTACCAACATTAAGCATTAAGTTTTGGTTAAGTTAATTTTGGTTTAGTTTATTGGACAATTGATTCACCCCCCCCCCTCTCAGTTGTCTCCGAGACCTAACATATCTTTCTCCAATTCTCTATTGTTTTGTATCGTAGAACTTTACAATTCAAATCCAATTTCAAATTTCTAAAAGGGGAAAAAACAAAAAAGTAAATCCAATTAGCATCTTAGCCCTTTTCCCTAATTGAATTGTGGCTAGATCTATTGGGTTCCAATCCCCCTTTTAAATGTAAGTTTTATCTTGTGAAATTAGTGGTCATACTATCCTAATTGGTGAAACCCTAATTTCACCTACCATACAACTTGCTATAGAAGAGTCCAAAATATATGTTTTAAGTTTTCATTATGCTAACAAAAGGGGAATTTGAGAGATTGGATCACAAATTTCAATTCATCCCGAACTGACAATTTTTAATGTATAACTTTCCAAGCTAAAATCTAAGCATTGGCTTCTAATTTAGACATCTAGATTTGCCCACTCACATTCTCCCACTTCCTTTCATTGAAATTACACCTCTAATACTTGTTCAATCCAGGGTTCACTAACAAACCAAGGAGAGTTTTAAATAGATTCTCAAAAGAAAGCTAGCAAAATAATATTTAGACAACCAAAGTCAGTCTTTGGTAAAATTACACTACAACAGGATACAAAGATTCATAACAAGGTCAACTAGTACCAAAGATTTCACAAAAGTAAGATATCTTTCAACCATATTCTTTAATTTAAATTTATCCTTCAACAATTGTCAATAAATCCATTCAAAAGAGTTCAAAGCCCAAACATCACTGAACTGATGAACCCCTTTCTTGAAACAATAAAAAGC
This sequence comes from Cryptomeria japonica, assembly GCF_030272615.1. NCBI lineage: Eukaryota > Viridiplantae > Streptophyta > Pinopsida > Cupressales > Cupressaceae > Cryptomeria > Cryptomeria japonica. Next base: position 430,000,557 of record NC_081409.1, on the reverse strand, counting down.
ATGCCTAAGAAAAGCAATAGAAAGAGGAAAACCATGGTATTGCACCTACCTATTCCATAAGATAGAAGAATTTTCCAAACTAAAGCCATGCTATAAAGAGGCATCTATCTAGCATAAGAACTTGTTGGAAATGTTGTCATTGATGTCAAATATGAGACTTGATTGCACACAAAGGTCTAGTTGTGAAGTCAAGGTGATCTATAAAGTATATGGTTATAAGTAAAAGGATATTGAATCATCATTATTGAGAGAGTTAACATGTTTATGGATATTGAAGCCTACATTAGATTAAGGAAGAAATAAAATATATTTATGGCACAAGGCATTAGATCAATATTGTAGCATTTTATTTAAGTTGTATATATATGAATATATGAGAACTCTACAAATGGTCTACAAAGAAAGAGAGAACTTTGCAAGGTTTGGTATGCCTTGAGTCCCATCTATAAATGTAGTTTGGACAACAAACTTCATCTTTGGTATGAGTCAACAAAGGCAATATGTAGTGACTACACATGGAGGAATAATGAAGATAATGAGTGTATTAAAGATGTAATATGTCTTCTTAGAGTGCAACAAATCAAATAACAAACTGAATCATTGTGCTGGTCGATTTGACATAGAACAATAATTAATAAATAAGAGATACATGTCAAAAACATGCTTAAGACAATATTAAAGTGACAACTAGTTTAGCATGATGGATGATAAAATTATATAGACTTAAGTAAATGTTGAATGAATTAACATGTTGGTGCATGGTGTTTTATTATAGACCGCAAATTATGTAATATGGAAGTCAAAAGATGATGTGCAGGAAAATCCATCAATAATCATAAACATGGAAGATAACAGTGTTCCTCCTCCTCTCCCCACAAGCTCAAGTGAAAGTTCAAGCTCCAGTTCCAGTCCTCCAAGCTTACTTAGTTCTTAACATAAGACAAACTCAGGTGAAGATTCATCTCCAACATTTGTTCGAAGAAAGGTATGAAGTTTGGTTGATATTTATCAGAGGAGTGCAAATATAAATCCAGTTGTTAATTTTGCTTTGTTTAGTATAATTAAAGTTGAACCCTCTATATATGAAGAAGCAATGAAAGAACCCGTATGGGTTAATGCTATGAATGATGAGATGAATTATTTTATAAGAATAATATATGGGAATTAGTTCAACTTCCCAAAGGTAAGAAAGTGATTGGTGTGAAATGGATTTATAAAGTCAAATATCAATATTATAGTTTGTGTAGGTTCTGGTTTTTTATTCAATTATGAAATTGTATTAATTCTCTTTCAGTTTGTGATTGTTTTTAAAAATTATAAAAAATCTTTCATTTAGTATTAGAGCAGGTTGCAAGATTTTTGATTGTGTAGGTAGCAAGGTCAGAGCAACAATTATCTCCAGATGGATAATGGAAAAGATTTAGCATTTTAGCTTCCATTGTTTACTGGAGAAAAATATGATTATTGGAGTATCAAAATGAAGACCCTACTTTTATCCCAAGATCTCTAGAAACTAGTGGAAGGTGGATACATAGAACTTGCAGATCAAAATACATTAAATACATGGACACCACAATAAAAATATCAGCTGAAAGAAGATAGAAAGAAGGATAACAAATCTCTTTTCACCATTGAATCTTCCTTGGATGTTTAAATCTTTCCAAGAATTGCCAGTATGAAAAAATCAAAGGATGCATGGGAGGCTCTACAAATTGCATACCAATGTATAGATAAAATCAAATTGGTAAGACTTCACACTTTTCAAAGAGAATTTGAAAATTTGAGGATGAAAGAATCTGAGTCCATTCGTGAATTTATTACTAGGACTCAAGTTATTGTGAATCAGCTTAGCACTCCAGGTGAAACTATATCAGACCAAAAAATTATAGAAATTTTTTTGAGGTCTCTTCCTCCTAAATTTGACCTAGTAGTAATTGCTATTGAAGAAAGTAAAGATCTAACTACTTTCAAAGTTGCAAAGCTAACTAGTTCTTTGCAATATCATGAAGAGCCTATGCAACATTCTACAGAAATTTTTGTGCAAGCTTTCCAGTCTTTTATGAATATTGAGGAAAAGTTCAAATCTCCTCCCTCTAGCACTACTAAATTTCAAGGTCAATCTTCTGGTAATAATAGAGGAAGAGGTAGAGGAAGAGGAAGTGGAAATAATAGAGGAAGAGGATGAAATTCTATTGATAGAAGGAGTGTATAGTGCAGATATTGTGAAAGATATGGGGCACTATGAATCTAAGTGTCGGAAGATGAAATCTGATTTGAATAAGTCAAGAGCTAGTTATGCAGAAGAGTCTTCTGACACAAAGAATTCTACACTCTTTGCATGCAATTTGGAAAAAGAACACCAAGAGGATGTTTGGTTCTTGGATATAGGCTGCTTAAATCACATGACATGTAAATATAATTTCTTTGTCAAATTAGATGATTCAATGAGAAGTAAAGTTAAATTTGGACATGATAAGGAGGTTGATGCAGTGCAAAAAGGTACCCTTGCAGTCAAGACTAAGAAAGGAGACACTACACATATTCATAATACTTTCTATGTGCCACAGTTACAACATAGTCTTTTGAGTATATGACAACTTCTAGAAAATAACTATAAAGTTGTATTTGAAGATAGATGCTACAAAAAAATTGATAAATCTAATAATCATCATCTTGTAGAAAAGACTTATATGATAGAGAATAGATTGTTTCCTCTCAAATTGGTTTCTAGTAAGTTGTATGCACTCAAATCAACCATGGATGATTCATGGTTAAGGCATCAACGATATGGTCATCTAAATTTTCAAGGGATAACTTTGTTGAATAAGAAGAATATGGTGAGAGGGCTTCCTCCAATAAAGGCAAAAGAAGAAATTTGTTTAGGGTGTGCACTTGGCAAGCATCATTGAGACAATTTTTTGGTGGGCAAATCTTGGATAGCCAAATCTCCTCTAGAGCTTGTGCATGCTGACATCTGTGGTGACATGCAAGAGCTATCATTGGGTAAGAACCTATATTTTTTTACCTTCATTGATGATTACTCTCGCCACACTTGGGTTTATTTTTTGAAGCAAAAATCTAAAGCCTTTGCATTCTTCAAAAATTTTAAGGCACTAGCTGAAAAACAAAGCAGGTATCCTATAAAGATACTCAGAACAAATAGAGGGGGAGAGTTTACTTCTAATGAGTTTGCTGATTTTTGTACTAAGAATGGCATATGGAGATAGCTTACTGCTACATATACACCTCATCAGAATGGTATTGATGAAAGAAATAACCGTACCATTATGGAAATGGCACGAAGCATGCTGCAGACAAAAAATCTTCCAAATAGTTTTTGGGGAGAAGCAGTTACCACTATAGTATATGTTCTCAACCGTAGTCCCATGAAAGCAGTTCAAAATATCATTCAAAGGAAGCCTAGAGTGGTCACAGGCCTTCAGTGGCTCATCTTCACATCTTTGGATTCTTGGCATATGTGCATATTCTAGATCAAAAGTAGAAGTTGGATGCCAAATCCCAACTTTGTATCTTTGTGGGTTACTCTATTGCAACTAAAGGCTATAGATTCTATAATCCTAAGACAAAGAAATGGATAGTTATTCAGGATGTGATTTTTGATGAAGGGAGTACGATAGTGGAAAGATGATGTTTTGGAAATGTTGCAAGGTGTGTGCGCTTGGTCTCCTTGTGTTGTGTAGCGCAGTGCTCGAGTTTGTGACATGGCTTAACTGCCTCCTGTGGATTCTATAAGTCTAGTGGTTGTATTGGGCATTAATAGGTTGATCTTTTGGTGCAATGGCAACCACACTTGTAACAAGTGGTATCAGAGCTTGGTCACAAGTTCAAATCCATCGCTTGCGCTAGGGGGATTGTTGCAAGGTGTGCGCCCTTGGTCTCCTTGTGTTGTGCAACACAATGCTTGGGTTTGTGACATGTCTTAACCACCTCTAGTGGATTCTATAAGTCTATTGGTTGTATTGGGCATTAACAGGTTGATCTTTTGGTGCAATGACAACCACACTTGTAACGGGAAAATCCATCAATAATCATAAACATGGAAGATAATAGTGTTCCTCCTCCTCTCCCATTAGATCAAGTGGAAGTTCAAGCTCCAATTTCAGTCCTCCAAGCTCACCTATTTCTTCACATAGCACAAACTCGGGTGAATATTCACCTCCAACATCCATTCCAAGAAAGGTACGAAGTTTGGTTGATATTTATCAGAGGAGTGCCAATATAAATCCAGTTATTAATTTTGATTTGTTTAGTACAATTAAAATTGAACCCTCTATATATGAAGAAGTAGTGAAAGAACCCATATGGGTTAATTCTATGAATAATGAGATGAATTCCATTCATAAGAATAATACTTGGGAATTAGTTCAACTTCCCAAAGGTAAGCAAGTGATTGGTGTGAAATGGATTTACAAAGTCAAATATCAATATTACAGTTTGCATAGGTTCTGGTTTTATATTCAATTCTGAGATTGTATTAATTCTCTTTCAATTGTGAGTGTTTTTGAAAATTATAACAATATTTCATCTAATGTTTGACTAAAGTGGCAATTCATTAAAAAGGTTAACATGTTTGATAGACAAAGATCAATTCAAGTCAGCACTGATTAAGAAGAAAGCAACAATCATTATCTATATTGACTACATAAGGAAACAAAGCAACGATGATATTAAAGACTTATATTTTGATCGGTGACTTTGTTCGACAAAGATTCATAAGGAATTGATTTGTTTAGACAACAAGAATTACAATTTGCTAAGTGAAGTTAGTGGAAGATGAAAGAAAAAACAATAATATGGATCGATGAATTAAATACATACATAAAGTAGTGAAGTGTTCATTAAGAAAAAACAATCATGATGATTTTATCAAAGCCCTCAAGAACAACAACTAAGAAGTTGATTTAATTAAAGACTATGGTAAGGTTGTTATAGTAGCGATAAACAACAAGAACATGATGTAGGTTCAATAGACAAAGACAAAGGTGTGATTCACTAAGCCATGAAGAAAAAAAGGAAGAGAAATAAATTCTTAAAACAACAATTAAAGAAGGAAACTCAATTGGTTAGAAAGTCGAGAAATTCACAAGTTTACAAAAAGAAGCGATATGATATGAAGTTGGTTGTTTATGGAATGCGGTCGATTAAAGGAAATATTTAATTCATTAATAAGATGAGAATTGTTTATATTAATTATAAACAAACAATAGTCAATGTGAAGATAAACGTGTCTTTTAAAAGGATGCGGAGTGATTAATATAATCCATTAAAGACAATGATTGTTTAATAATAAAGAGGGACTCTACAAGTGTGACTTCATAAAGAGAATATTATTAAAATAGATAAATTTGTCAATGTGTATGCTGAGATGTTAGTGCAATGATTCTGAGTTATGATTTCTAAATGAACAAATGTGATTTTATAAGTAAAGGTGTGACTTATTTTATGATAGTCAATTTAATAATCTAAAGATAGTTTGATTTAAAGTGTGATTTTTTGGGGGAAAAGTTTTTATAATTTGAAAAGAGAAGAGGTGTGATTACAAAAAGGTAGTTGTGTTTGGAGATGACTCTTCACAATGAGATATGTCTTTTGATTAAATGCAGATATAAGTAGAGATCAAAATAAAGATGAAGAGCATGAGGGTTGTATGTGGAGAATTAGAAGATCAGAAAATCTGTATATGGATATAATATTATAAACTTCAAGAAGATAGTTTGGAGCAAGTAAACTAAATATATATACAAATAATATTTGATAAAGTACTTTCAATGATGTTCATGTGATTTTGGAGCAGATTTATGCAGAAATTGAAGAGGTACAAATGCAAATAAAAAGAAGGTATTAAGAGGATTGGCTACAGATTATACAAGGAGATTGTGAGATGTTGTAGAAGCAAATTTGAAGGAGATATGAGAGAAGAATTATAACATATTTTGAAGAGACTTGTGTGGAAAATTTATTGTCGTAGAAGATTCGAGAAAAAGAGTTACATCATAATTCGTAAAGAAGAAGATTGTTCATAATTCATTGGAGAAGCAACATTGAGGTGGAAATTAGAAAGAGGGGTTGGTGCCTCTAACTGAATGAGGGATTGGTGCCTCTAGAGAGTTGGTGCTCATGAATAGAATGGGGGGTTGGTGCCTCTAGTGGGAAAGGTTCTCACAAATAGAATAAGGGTTGGTGCCTATAGTGGGTTGATACATACCAATCCGTAAAAGAAGTTTTAGTATATATAAGGAAGCTAGTTTACCATGGTTTTTCCTTGTGAGGGTTTCCACGTATATCTTGTGTTCTACTAGTGTTATATTGTAGTTAGATTTCATGTGAATTCTTATATGAAATTTATATGATTTGGAATTAAGTTGTGTGCTTTTTTTTATTTAGTTGAAATAGAAAAAGTTTGATGTTATATGTAATGCCCACCAAAATACCCTAGAGAAACTAACCAACAAACTAGGAATAATAGAGATTTTTTTTTTAAAGATAAATTACCTCACATACATTAACTACACATGATTGTTTAAACATAAATACGCAAGTGGAATTAACTTAAAACACATAAATTAATATCCAATAAACTACATAAATCAGATTGCATTCCCTAGGGTATCTCAATGTCACTACTTAACTTATTTTATAATCAAGTATGGACATTATCTATTCACTCTACCACATAATACCTCCATTGATTCTAACATTCATTTCATCTAGGATATATAAGAAGATAACCATACAACTATATCATTATGCATAAATGAATCCCAATTTACTAACATGTTCCATAGTCCATATTAACATTTGTTCATGAATCCAAGTTATGCCAACACTACATTCATTTTAAAGCACCTATTCCAAATGTTCCTAACCATTATTTATAGAAACTAAATAATACCATCAATTCTAAAAAAAAACACTCTATTTCTTAATAAAGATAACCACATATGCATTAATCACTTTTTCACATTCTCTTCCACAGATATGGCAAATATGTACATTACAAGATTCCATCATTTATATCAACAGGGTATCATAATCTCTAACTACAATAATAATCATCTTAATTACATATTACATCCTTCACAAGGGAATTACCCTTTATACAACATCTATACCATATGACTTTTAAATTCTTTATTACAAAATAGAAATATAGATACATGATAAAATGAAGTCTCTTAACCAAGAACATAGAACATATCTACTTTGAGAATCCAAGCATAAGTTGAAGAGATAAAGCATATTCAAACGCACATGAACATCCAATGAAGAATAATCCCAATGGAAGAAGGCATCGAACCACCTGACCACATGGAACCAAAAGGTCCACCCCCTATGCTCCAGAGAATGACATAAGGTCCCACACACACACTCTAAACTAGGCTGACACCTAACCTCCAAGGAACATGACAAAAGACTAACTCTCAACAAGATCAACATCAAGAAATGAACAAAATACTCAACAAAGCCTAATCATAAATCACCAAAGGCAACCATCAAAGAAAGGCTAAGGTAGTAGGACACATGTAGGGAAAGAGTATCATCACATGCTATCAACAAGGGTTTCCTTGGTGGTTAGACCCCAATGCCCATCAACAAGGGTTTCCCTAGTAGTCTCTCTCAATCTCGGCACCCAAGTGATACCCATGTGTAACCATTTGAACCTTTCATGAAGACAAGGGAGCATAGTCTTTCCATCCCAATTCATCCCAATCTCATCCTATGACTATACTAGCACACTAGGCCATGAGTGGGGCACCACAAAATTATCTTGTTTAATACGAGATCTACTCAAACCCTTAAATTAATTAATTAGGATTATCACTTGATCACAAGAAACTTCCAATGAGACTCCCTGGCAACCACTTGAAGGCCCCAACACCCACTTGGAAGCCTTTCTCCCTATCATATTCCTAAACCTAGGGTAAAATATCAATATAAATAAATACACAAGAAATCTCAAGAATCTAAGAAAATATTCATCAAAGGTTCCAATATCCAGATTGATCCAATTCACAAATGCACCCATAGTGCCAATACCAATAACATCATACATTATTATCAAAACATGGAACCAAATAGTCTCAATAAAGTTTTTTTTTCAAAATTAGATTCCAAAAAGCGAAATACCAATTTATAGCCAAAATAATGATCCTACAAAATCATAAAGCCATGTAGTACTAATAATAATAATTCCAGCAAACTCTGCAATAATCAAACTCTCCTCGAATAATATAATACAACCATAAATTTCAACATCACAATAACATACAAGTCAAAGCTGGGAAAACCAATCTCAAGGAGTTCTATAAAAATAAAAAACAAGCCTCTGGTGAAAAGATAGACATAGAAAGTCAACATAGAAATTAGGAAATCAACTAAAATATCAAAAACAATAGAATATCACAAATACAGAAAACATTAGCGCATAAACTCATAACTCTATTGCTTATAAAATATACATTACCGCATATACTCGACATGTGAGCACTTTTGTCAAATTGAATAGTGCATGTATAATGCATACTAGTGCATATACCACTTATAATTGCACATGCAACAATCAGTATAGTGAAAACATAGAACATAATAGCACATATACTTAATAAAATGGTGCATACAGACCACAATGTAGTGCATTCAATCAAAATACCAGTGCTTACAAATGAATAAATGGTGCATATGATGAATAGTTTAGCGCATAATGTTGGAAATATGATGGATTTGTTTAAGTGTTGTCATTGATGTCAACACTGTATCCCGATTGGAGACTATCCCAGTTAGATCTATCCCGATTAGTCTTGGTGATCTTTTTGGTTTTGGCTGTGATTCCGATCTGACATGATTAGACCTCTAGAATCGGTTTTGGATGCTTATTTTGATAGTTATATGCTTGCTATATTCTGGTGGCTTCATGATTTGGTTATTGTTTTTGGTATTTCTAGTTACTAGCTTGTTCTTGGCTTTACTGGCTAGCTTTTGGCTTTACCGACTTCTGGTGTTCCCAGTTAGCTTTACCAGTATGTTGTTTTGGTGACTTGGTCACTGGATTTTGGGTTCGACTTATGGAATCCATTTCTATTATGTTATTGGTACTTCTTGATCATATCTCGAGCATTTGGCGACTTTGCTTTGGATGGTGTGCTATTATGGTGGTCCTATTTGGATACAGTTAGACTTTCATTGAGGGTTTCTATCGACAAGTGAAGTGTGTTGGATTTTGGTCTTAGCAAAATCTTCGATGGGATATAATTGTTTGGTTACTTGATTTAGGTCCATGCTACATAATGTAAATCATAATATTGGTCTAGTGGTATCATATTATATAATTCTTGTAATTATGGGTTTAGGGTTTAGCCGACCTTTTCAATAAGGTTGATGATCTGTATTTATAGGTGACTTTTTCATGTCATATGGATGTGATATCAATGGTTGGTTAAGTCTACATTATCAGAGAAATATTAAGTGCGAATAAAGTCATATCATTCAAGTGAAGGTTGGAAAGGTTTTGTTTTATAGAGCAGACATCAATGCTTAACTGAAACTGTATCAGGCATTAGTAGATGCTAACTTCACAGTTCATTGTTTTCTGGATTGTAGTCCGATGATTTTGTAAGTCAGTGAGACTTTCCTATGTGATGAGCAGTGCGCTCTAGGCTGTTAGCCTTTCTGCATGTGCAAACCCCATTGTAATTATTCACAATACTACTGTAGAGTATTCATTTGATTGTGGGTAGGGTTTCCCACTATGGTTTTTCCCTTTCTGGGTTTTCCACGTCAAATATTGGTGTTATTTGTGTTGTGCTTTCATGTTATATTCTTCATTGGGTTGTGCTTTGGTTTAAGGTTTATAATTGAATTGATTGTTGTTATTGTTAGTAAACTGATTCACCCCCCTCTTAGTTTACTGTTGATATTAGTGCATTCCAACAATTGGTATCAGAGTGAAGTCTTCTCTACAAAAGCTTAACCGCTTGAGGAGATCTGATGGCAACTAAATCTAGTTCTACATTCAATCCTTATCGGAAGGAGAGTACATTTGATGGTACAAATTACAAGATATGGAAGGAGCAAATGAAGATTCATCTTAGATTTCTTGGAGCTGAAGTTTGGGAGATAGTGGAGAAAGGGTATATACCTCATGATCCTAATTCTAGAACACCGACACTTGTTGATGAACAAAAGAGAGCTGAAAATGATGTAAGAGAAAAAGAAGCATTGTTGACCGTCCTATCTGATGAAAAGCTATTAAATGTCATAGAGTTGGAGAATGCTAAGTTGATCTAGACAAAGCTTGAAACTCTTTATGAAGGTGACCAGGCTGTGAATATTTCTAAACTTGAAGGTTTCCAGGTAAGATATGAAACTTTGAAGAAGGAAGAAGATGAGAAGATAAGTTCTTTTATGGATAGAGTCAATGAGATTTCCATGGGTATCAAGTATTGTGGTGGATCTGTTACTGAGGATGAGATAGTGTCAAAAGTTCTAAGAGTTCTACCTTCGACTTACAAGATGAAGGCTAATGCTATCAATAAACTTTAGACAATGTCAATTACCCCTATGACCAAAGGCACACTACTTGGGAAATTGACTATTTTTGAACTTTAAGAACCTGGAGATCGGAGTGCTACTAAAATTGAGACTATATTTAGAGCATCTGCATCCAATAAATAGAAGATAGATTGGAAGGAGATGAATGCTAAGGATATGGAGGAAATTGAGAAAGAAGAAAGAGAGCTTGAAGAGTTGGAATCCTTGATTGCTAGAAGAATTCCTAAAGGACTAGTTGGAAGTAAGTATGAAGGAAACGTCCCTTTTAAATGTTTTTCATGCAATAATATTGGTAATTTTGCATCTAGATGTCCTGAGAGAGTTGCTAGGAATCATGAAAGATTTATGAGGAATTATAAGCCTAATCCTAAATATCAGAGTAGACCTAGATTCAGAAGGAATAAAGATAAATCATGTTATTATGCTGGTGATGATGATGGTATTTCTGATGATGATGATGATGATGATGAACCTATGAGTGGATCTGGTAATGGTGCTTCATCTAGAAAATATTGGGTCTTTATTGCTATCAAGGATGATTCTCTGAAATTTGTCATTGAAACATCACATACTGAGGAAAAGGCATTGGTTGCTAAAATTGAAGAAAATGATGAATGGGTTATAGAAAGTGGTTGTTCACACCACATGACTGGTGACAAAAGAAAGTTCTTTTCACTGCAAGAATATGATGGTGGATTGGTCAGATCTAGAGACAACAAGGCATGTAGGATCAAAGACATAGGAACAATATCATTAGATGGTAAGACTAACACCGATAATGTTTATTATGTTAAAGGCTTAAAGCATAATCTTTTAAATGTAGGTAAGATGGTGGATAGAGGATTTCATTTGCAATTCAAGGATGGAAAATGCAAGATCATTAATAAATATGGATTGGAGTTTTCTTCTGGAACTCAGACTAATGGAAATATCTTTCATTTGAACTCCAGTGAGAAGGATTGCTTGATTGCTCAGATTGATGAGAGTTGGTTATGGCATAAGAGGATGTGTCATGTTAATTTTGATTGCAAAGTAAAGATCAGTTCAATACTGGCTCTCAGAGATTTTCCCAAAATTGTTAAACTTCATAATCCGGTATGTAGAGAATGTCAAATGGGTAAGCAAGTTAGAACTTCTTTCAAAAGTGTACATGATAAATCTAATGAAATTCTTGATCTTATTCATACTGATTTGTGTGGACCGGCAAGGACTAAAAGTTTTCAAGGTGATAGATATTTTATGTTACTTATTGATGACTATTCTAGAATGGTGTGGGTGGCATTTTTGAAAGAGAAATCTGAAGCTTTTGAGAAAGTCACTATCTTTAAGGCTATGGTTGATACTGAGACATGACTGAAGATAAAATGCTTAAGATCGTATCATGGTGGTAAGTTTACATCTGGTGATTTCAACAACTCTTGTGAAAGGAATGGTATTAGGAGACAACTTTCTGCACCTAGAACCCCACAGTAGAATGGATTTGTGGAAAGAAAGAACATAACAATTTTGGATGCTATAAGGACTATGATGACTGAAGCTAAATTACCTGATATCTATTGGAGAGAGGCTGCCAATACTGTTGTATACACTTTTAACAGAGTACACATTAAAGGCGATACCGGTAAGACTCCTTATGAATTATGGTTTGGTCATACTCCTACCGTCAGATATTTCAAAATTTTTGGAAGCAAATGTTACATTAGAAGAGATGATGCATTAGGAAAGTTTGATCCTAGAAGTGAGGAAGGAATATTTTTGGGTTATTCTACTAAGAGAAAAGCATATAGATGTTATAACAAAACATTGAATAGGATATTGGAAAGCATAAATGTCAAGGTGGATGAGCATGGAAGTAATCAAATCAGAGCATATGATTATGGACTAGAAGATGAATTTATCAAACTTGAACTGGTAATGCAAGAATTAGTTTAGAACAGTGAACCTGTGACACCGGTAGCATCAAAAAATTCAACAGTGATAGAGGAAAAACATAATGAGTCAGCAAATCAAGAAAATTCAAAGACTCCCAATTATGTAAAGCTAAATCATTTTGAAGATCAGATTATTGTAGATAAAGGAAATGTGTGATGACTAGGAGAAGGTTAGCTACTAAAGAGGTATGTTTAATTTCTCAAATTGAACTAGAATATTTCATTGAGGCAAGTAAGGATGAAAATTGGATAAAAGCAATGGAAGAGGAATTAGAACAAATCGAAAAGAATAAGACATGGGAACTTGTACCTAGACCTAAAGATAAGAACCTTATTTGAACTAAGTGGGTTTTCAGGAACAAATTGAACGAGGAAGGTCAAGTGGTGAGGAACAAGGCTAGATTGGTTTGCAATGGTTATTCACAGGAAGAAGGAATTGATTATGGGGAAACTTATGCCCTGGCTGCTAGAATTGAAGCAGTAAGACTTTTTCTTGCTTATGTTGGACATAAGAACTACAAAGTATATCAGATGGATTTAAATGTGCTTTTCTTAATGGAGATCTTGAATAGGAAGTTTAAATTAAACAACCTGATGGATTTTCTTTATCAGAAGAGAAGGACATGGTTTGCAAATTGAAGAAAGCTTTATATGGACTAAAACAAGCCCCTAGAGCATGGCATGCTAGATTGGATAAGTATCTTTCAAAGCTTGGTTTCAGTAAAGGTAATGTTGATAGTAACTTATATTACAAAATTGAGCATATTGATTATTGAAGTCTTTGTGGATGATATCATTTTTGGAGGAGAAGAAGGTCTATGCATGAAATTTTCTAATGATATGAAGAATGAATTTGAAATGTCTATGATTGGTGAAATGAAATTTTTCTTAGGTTTGCAAATTACTTAGACTGATAAAGGTATTTTCATTTGTCAAACTAAGTATGTGAAGGAGTTACTTAAGAAATTTGAACTTGAAAATTCTAAATTGGTCAGTACTCCTATGATAACCGGTTGCAAATTGTAACAGGATGATGAATCACCTAAGGTGAACCCGAACATATTCAAATCAATGATTGGAGGTTTGTTGTACCTAACTCAGACTAGACCTGATATATTGAATGTTGTTTATATTGCTTCTAGATTTCATTCAGATCCTAGAGAAACTCATGATATTGTTATCAAAAGGATATTTGAATATTTGGTAGGTACAACAAACTTTGGGTTATGGTATCCAAAGAATGATGACTTCACATTATGTGCATATACAGATTCTGATTGGGCAGGAGATGTGGATGATTGGAAGAACACTACTGGTGATGCATTCTTTCTTAGGAAGAAGCCAGTTTCATGGCTTAGTAAGAAACAATCATGCACTTCATTGTCTACAGCTGAAGCAGAAAATGTTGCATCTACTACCAATTATACTCAGATCTTATGGATGAAATAGATGTTAAAGTTGTTGTCCTTGATTTCAGCATGGCCAAAATCATGAGGCAACCCTACAAAATTGGTCCATTTCATACCTTATGGTCTCCGAGAGAGCTTAATCGACTTGGTCGGTTAGTTCATTTCATTTTTGCCTTTCATTTTTCTTGTTTTCCTTGTTTCCTAGCTTTGAAGTTTTTCATGTAGTTTGGACTTTAAAGTCCAAACTGCAAGAGGTTTTTGCCTGCAGTTCATACTTTAAAGTTTGAACTGCAATTTGTCTCAGCCTGTAGTGCGGACTTTAAAGTCCGAACTGCGAGTTGTCTTTGTCTACAGTTCAGACTTTAAAGTTCGCACTGCAGGTGTTTCACTTCTTTAGTTGCATGTCAGACTTTAAATTCCAACGTGCAAGTGTCCCTGCCTTGCATGTCGGACTTTAAAACCCAACATGCAACTGCAGGTTGTAATTAATGGCACATTAATTGTTATTAGGGTTTGTTTAGAAGCACTTTATAAGTTAATTTTATGCATTTTAATTTTCATTATGCTCTATTTTCTTCCTCCACGTGCCCTCTTCTACTCTTTCTCATCGTGATTCAGATTTCCCTTGCCCGATTGTTGGATCTTTTTCATCGGCAGATTGGAAGAGGTAGGGTTTTTGTTTATGGGTTTTTACTGTTTGCATGTTTTTGTTTTTTCTCCTTTTCTTTTTGTTTTTATTTGTTGTGTTTTTCAGATTTCTATCCGGAGGACAATCGGATTTTGATGTCTGATTGCCTCCTTTGATCCGGAGAGCAATCGGACTTTAAAATTTGATTGTTCTCTGGATCCCCCTCTCTTCCCTGCACACCGGACTTTAAACTCCGGTGTGCAGCCAAAGGGCTGTCCCTCCGCATATCGGATTTTAAAATCCAATATGCGGCTTATTAACCTCTGCATATCAGACTTTAAAATCTGATATACGGAGGGTTATGGGTTGACATGTTGGGTTTTAAAACCCGACATGTCAACCAAATCCTTCCTGATTTAAAGAACATCGGACTTTAAAGTTCGATGTGCCTTTAATTTGTTTTAGATTGCACATCGGACTTTAAAGTCCAATGTGCTTATCTTTTTTTCCCTTGCACATCGGGTTTTAAACTCCGGTGTGCAGGTTGTTTTTTTTTAAGAGTGCACATCGGGTTTTAAACTCTGATGTGTGAGTTTTGTTTGTGAAGAAGTAGATCAGACTTTTTTCTCCGACCTGCTATTTTGGCATTTTTTACTCCTTGGCCTGTTTTAAGTCCCGTTTTTTGATTCACTTGAGAAAAAAATTGATTTTTGATAATGATGAATGGCTAATCATCAGTATTGAATGCATTCATTATGCATGAATGTCAAAAAATCCTGAGTCTTCCTCAGGACAACCTTCTCCGAGTAAAGCATCATCAAAGAAGATGAAATACAAGTATGACAGGTACTTGAATATGTACCTTGAGAGTTCAGTGGACTCAAACATTAAGGAGATCAGGGACACCAAAATTGGGCATGTTGACATGCAAGAGTTTCTTGACCAGGTTCAGAAGGCTCCTGCATGCCTGACCAGTTTAATCAAATCTGAGCTACATAAGTATGCATCCTTCCTAGTCATGGCTCATGATCGTGAATTTGTACTAGTGGTGGCTGATCACTTTGATCCAAGCACAAGGCAAGTAAAAGATGATGATTAGAAGGTCATAATGACTCTAGACAGTGTATTCTTAAATAGTGTTTTCAAAGGCTCATCAGCTGAAGAAGTGGTTGATATTTCTCAAGAGAGTGCTCAAGAGTACTACAAGAAACATGAGGATAAATGCAAAAAGGTGATTAATACTGTTTATCTCTCTACTGCTAGATCTTCCCTCACCTCACGATGGCCTAAATCTTTCCATAGGAGTGATTTTAATGAGGAATATAATGACATGGTCACCATGTTATCCAGAGTGAGAGGATTAAAAGACTCTCATTATTTCCAAAGCTGGATGATTTATTATATGAATATAATCAGAAAGGGAGCTACAAGGATTGATTGGGGAGAGCAAATCAGTGATGCGCTTTGTGCCCAATTGAAAGAGGTCAAGGTAACACTAAAGTTTTATATGACCTCATACCTGGTTTATGTAGCTACTTCAATGAGGCAATATCCAGGCTTGCCTACCAAGGGTGACAGAAGAGTGGTGTCCGTTTGGGAGTACTATGACCAACTAACTATCAAAAATTAAGGTAATCATTATAGGAGGGTTAATGACGCCTTCTTTGCTGTATAGAAGTGCATTTTTGATAAAGGTCTACAGAAGAGGAGAATATCAGAGGCTTCTTACAGCAGGGTGTCTCATTTTGGGTGTGTGTTTCTACAATTTCCCACATTCACCTCTATCCGAATTGGATTCTTCTTAGGTGAGCCCTTCATTCTTCCAAGGTTCCCTTTAGATAAAATCATCCGTATGGAGCTGTGCAGACAACTAATTAGTGTGCATGAGAAACAATCACAAGCCCACAAGACCGAGCTAAAATTCCCAAAGTCAATTGGCAGGTATTCCGTGCTAACCAATCCCAAAGCCAAAAATATGGAGGAGGAAATGCAGTGGAACACCATGAGAAGATTCAAGGCCTGAACTGATTTTGATTTTCGGTGTATAAAGAGAAAACTCTAAAGGACATACACTCATGTTTATAGGTTTGAGGATGTTTGGACAGATTATCAGAATGAGGAGGATATAAGAAGGATGGATTTCAGCTACCTTACTCTAGAAAAAATTAAAAATCTAGATCTAGCTAAGATACCAATGACTATGGAGGACATAGATGACATAGTGGATCCTATTTATTATGAGAAGAAGATTGTTGATTCCCCACTTCCACTTGTGCAATGGTTAGAGAAGGAAAGCAAGTCCATTACACAAAGGATCTCTCCCATCTTAGCAAACACCAATGCTTCGTTGCTAAAGAAGAATCTCAGGATGAAACAGCTTCCCACTAGTTCAAGAGATGATGACAATAGTGATGGTCCATTGGGCAAGACAGCGATAGCTAAAACAAGAACCAAGAGCAGGGCAGACCCATAAGCACTATCTTCAACTCTTGTGGTACAATCAAAGGGTAAAGGGCCCAAAATCAAATTTATAGCTAAAGGGGAAAAGAAGGGTGAATCATCATCAACATCATAGGAAGTAGTGACGAAAGAGTCAGAACAACTGCCTGCCAGTGAAGCTGGAAAGGGAAAAGAGGTCGAAGAAGGTGAAATTCCTCAACAAGAGGAAGTAGAGGCAGAAGAAGTATCACACCCAGCTAAAGCCGATGTCCCGGTTGTCTCATAAGTAGTCATTCACTCTATTGATTGTGACTCTGACTCTGATCAAGAGGACGAAGATGTTCATGAAGATGGAGATCTAAGTATGGGCATGCCATAATCAGAGACCATTGGTCAATTTTTTACAATAACCAACTTCTCTACTTTATATCATATCCCTTCATCTACTTTTGAGTCTACCATGATGGATTTTAATGAAACCTTGCAAGATGCACTTGCAGAATAGGTTTCAGTACATTTACTCACCATTACTACCACCGTCACAACAATCCCTTCATTGGTAAGTGCTGAAGTTACACTCACGGCACCCTCAACTCTCCCACCTATAACTGAAGAGGTAGTAGCAACAAATGTTCCACTAGATGCTTCAATATCAGCACCATTAGTTACACTTACAACTGTTCCAAGTTCTAGTCAACCTACTCCAGAATCTTCAACCCTAAGTCAGCAAGGAGCTACTACTCCATCATCCAATCCAGAACTACCCCATTGGATGGAAGTAGTGGCCCCTAAGAGGAAAAAAAAGGTAATATCTCCTGATGAATTTGACTTTGAACTTTTGGTTCCTCCAAAGCCTAAAGGAATGAAGAAGCCAAAGATAGTATCTTGGGTGGTAGTAGACCCAGCTTCCAAAAGAAAATATGCTGAAGTTATGGTGCCATCATCAAACAAGGACAAATGAAACATATGATCAGAAGATTATACCATGTAGGTTGTGGAGCTCGGAGTGGAGACACATGAAAGTGTGAAATTAGATTCTCAGACAGCCCTTAATTCTTTGTTAAGAAAACTGGATCAGGAGAGGGATGAGAAAAATAACCTAAAGTAGAAGTGTGAGCAGCTGACCAATGTCCTCTTAAAGGTAACACAATCTTCTCAAGAGGTTGAACCTATAGGGTCATCAATAGACATCGAATCTCTCAAAAAGATTGAACAGGTAGGAGCTAAAGGTCGGGTCATGGATGAATGGATCTCGTGGCTAAGGTCAGAAGGTTGTCATCTTCTGAGCTCAATAGTGGAACTATTATCTGATTATGAAGTGGTCTAGAGTCAGATGAAAAGACTCAAAACCTCTTTATCATAGGAAATTGAGGAATTTGTGAAAAGCACTACACTTTGGAGCAAAATGGAGGATTTTAGGATAGATGTCCTGGTTGAGAACAAGGTAATTCTCACAAGGGAGAAGTATATTTAGATCTTGTCATTATTGTCTCATAAATAAGAGACAATGAAATTAATGATTGTAGAGTTGGATCATGAAAAGAAAGAAGGTGATGATGAGGTTGACCTTATTTTTGCTAAAGTAGGTGATCTCCCTTGTTATTTGTATGATGGTGATCAAAATCTCATCACTACTGAAGTCGTCACTCAAGAATTTCTTTCCTTGATGGACCAGTGCATGGGACAAGACTTCTCACTTGATACATTTGATAAATTGTTAGAAATTCAAGTCAGCTTTGAATTACTCGCATCCATGCTAAAGGATGTTAAGAAGAAGCACACGAAGATCCAAGATGTAATGTCCCGCATTCAAATCATCACAAGTTCTACCTTGATGCCAAACAAATCAGAGGTCAAAGCCATCCTTGCTAAGTTTGAAGGTTTTCAGAAATCCAACGAAGAAGAGAAGCAAGAATGAAGTTCCCCCTTTTGGCACTCTTTCTTCATGCAGCTGCACCAATAGATGTTCTAAATTTTTATGCAGCTGCACGTTTTCTTTATGTAGTAGTTGTAGTAAAATGGGACTGTACGGTTGAATAAGTCAACTGTGCCCACCTTTTTCTCAACTTCTTTTCCTATATAAGGACCTTTTTGTAAATATTTTTATCTTTTTCATGCTTAGCGAAACTCTGCTGGATTTTTATCCCAATTAAGACTTTGGGATTTTGTGGTGAGAATTCAATCAAACAAATAAAGAAAATAGTTTTGTTGCTTGCAAACTTTGTGTTGTATCAATAAATATGTTTATATTATTTAATGTTCCTATGTCCATTGAATACATATTATCTTTACTTATTTGATCTTTAACATATTGCTACATGGTTAAAGAGATCTCAAATCTTGCCAATAGACTTTGTGCTCTTAGCATACTTGAGAAATCTGCTGATAAAGGAAGTAACTTTTAGTAGGCTTTGTATTGCTATGGTTATTAGTAGTTTAATGGATTAGAAATCTATACTTGAAGACTTTGTGCTTTAAGCTAAGTTTCTAATTGTTTGATTTGTAACGATCAATGTGAATTAGTGTTACCATAAAGGAGACTTTGTCCTGCTTAAAAGTAACTCTTTGTGTAGTTTGTTAGATTAATAGTTCTTTTCTTTAAGTATCTGAAGAGGTAGAGAAATTGAAACTAGGTGAAGGGAGAATACATAAACTCTGAAAAAAGAGAGTTTATGCCCAACACCAACCCACAAATTTAATTTCTTGTAAATTAGAGCAGAAATTTCATAGAGAACCTCCCCTTGATGAGAGGAGAGATTAATTTCTTAGCATAGTGTTGTGTGAATTCTATTTTTTGTCATTAGTACGCTAGTGACAAAATATTCACCCAACAAAAGGATATAAGGGTAAGTTATGATGAGCCTATTTTTATTCATTGTGATAATACTATTGTTATTGATATGTCAAAGAATCTGATATTTCATTCCAAATCAAAACACATTTCTATAAGGTATAATTTTTTGAAGGAAAAGGTTGAAGCAAAGGAAGTTAGATTGTTTTATGTGCCTATTAAGGAATAGATTGTAGATATTCTAACAAAACCATTTCCTAAAGACACTTTTGAATATCTCAAAGATTATTTGGGGGTTACTAGCCCTCCAAAAGAGACTTAGTGATGCAGAGATGCATCAATCCGGTGAGTTGATTAGACATACTTTTATGATCTGGGTTGATGAAGATGGTGCTACTACTCAGGGGGAGTAGTCAACTATTTGGTTCAGTTTTATTGGTTTGGTATCCATCCTTTGTCATTGATGGCAATGGGGGAGAAGGTATTCATGTGAAAACTACTAGATCTTTTGGTGTTTTGGAGTTTGCTGGCATTCCTTGGCACTTAGATGTTTTTCACATTCAATATTGCCATCAATGCCAAAGGGGAATTTTTTTGAAAATATGATGGATTTGGTTAAGTGTTGTCATTGATGTCAACACTATATCCTAGTTGGAGACTATTCCGGTTAGTCGTGGTGATATTTTTGGTTTTGGCTATGATTCTGATCCGATATGATCAGACCTCTAGTATCAATTTTAGATGCTTATTCTGATGGTTATATGCTTTCTATATTCTTTTGGCTTCATTATTTGGTTATCTCTTTTGGTCTTTCCATTTACCGACTTGTTCTTGGTGTTATCGGCTAGCTTTTGGAATCGGTTTCTATCATGTTGTTTTGGTGACTTGGTCAGTGAATTTTGGTTCCAGCTTATGGAATCAGTTTCTATCATGTTGTTGGTGCTTCTTGATCATATCCTGCGCATTTGGCAACTTTTCTTTGGATGGTGTGCTATTATGGTGTTCCTATTTGGATCTGGTTAGACTTTCACTGAGGGTTTCCACTGGCAAGTGAAGCGTGTTGGATTTTGGTCTTAGCAGAATCCCCAATAGGATATAATTGTTTGGTTACTTGATTTAGGTCCATGCTATATAATGTAAATCATAATATTTGTCTGGTGGTATCATATGATGTAATTCTTGTAACTATGGGTTTATGGGTTTAGGGTTTAGCCGACCTTGTCAATAAGGGTGATCATCTATATTTATAGGTGACTTGTTCATGTAATATGGATATGATATTGATGGTTGGTTAAGTCTTCATTATTAGAGAAATATTAAGTGCAAATAAATTCATATCATTTAGGTGAAGGTTGGAAATGTTTTGTATTATAGAGAAGACATTGATACTTAACTGGAACTATATCAGGCATTAGTATATGCTACTTTCACAGTTCATTGTTTTTTGGATTATAGTCCAATGATTTTGTAAGTCGGTGAGACTTCTCTTTGTGATGATCAGTGCATTGTTGGCCTTTCTACATGTGCAGACCCCATTATAATTATTCACAATACTACTACAGAGTATTCATTTGATTGTGCGTAGGGTTTCCCACTGTGGTTTTTCCCATTTTAGGTTTTCCATGTCAAATATTGGTGTTATGTGTTTTTTGCTTTCATGTTGTATTCTCCATTAGGTTGGGCTCTTATTTAAGGTTTATAATTAAATTTATTGTTGTTATTGTTAGTAAACTCATTCACCCCCCCTCTCAGTTTACTATCGGTATTAGTGCATTCCAACACATACAACACACAGAGATAAAATCATCTCAGACGCAAAGACAAAATTATGAATAAGTCTAGAAAATACCATAGCACAAATTCCCAACTCCAATAATAATGAAATTAAAATATTACAATCAAGATTCAAGACAATATTCATAAGAATAAGAAGATCGAAGCCCAAAGGTTGTCATCAATAAATGATGACAAAAAATACAACCCAGACTCCTTATACAAAACTCTACACAATGTTTACACATACGAGAACTACAAAAATTCTTTCACGATATATCAACACGAACTAGATTTCACAAAAAGATAAGATAAAAGAATATATTCTCAAAAAAAATTCTAACAAAGTATAATCCATAACTCCCATTAACTAATAAAATTTCAAAAAAATATTAAATACAATATTATTTCAATACTCAGAATTCCCTTCGAACACCTAGAAAACAATCTTTTGAAAACAATTTTTTTGGTAAACAAATACATAAGGACCAAAACCACTGACCTAGAAAAATTGAAGATATGGATAAGAAATTGAACAAGAAATATGAAGTCGTAAAACAATCCCAATTCTGACAACAATGAAATTCAAATGCTCAACTCCAATCTTCAAACATTCACAAAAAATTCCATCCAAAATTCAATTTATAAAACTTGAATAATTTCTCCAACAAAAGAACCCTCAAGAAATATCAAAAATTTATATTTAAAATAAATCTTCCAAAAACCATACCTCATCACAGCCGACTAAAAATAATGAAATTAACAATAAACCTTACCAACCATTTCAAAAATTGAGGTAAAGATATTATATATATTATTATTTTTCAAATCAACCAATAATATAAAAGGGCAAGTGAAATAAACAATAAATCAAATAAATAAAAAGAGGGTCGTGATATGGTTGATAAGCTCTGCTAGGGTTTCTTTCTTTCTCTATACTATTTGTCTACATAGTGAGATTTTTGGGTGTCATACTGCATTTATTGCAGGATTTTTTAGCCTTTTATTATGGCTTTGGCCATTCCCAGTCCAACAATTGATGTTGGTGTTGGTGCTTTGGCGTCTGGAGGCCATGGTTCCCCTGAGCAAATGCCCTCACAAGTTTTTTTTGAAAGTTTTTCATGAGGTACTATTTCTGGTACCCCTGATGTTATTTTACCATTGCAATATTTTGATAGTGTATGTGAATGGCTTGAAAAGTATACATTGATTGGATATTTTATGGGGAGGGTTCCACCTAAAAGCATGCTTTGTAGTTGGGTTACCACTTGGGCCCCTCAAGGGGTCTAGCTTGATAGCATCCAAAATCTTACCAAAGGCTTTTTTTGTTTCTCTTTTCAAACCCTACTAATGTTGACAGTGTCCTCAAGCATGGTCCTTGGTTTGTGTGGTCTTTGTTGTTGGATTTTCAACCATGGTCTCGGGACTTTACAGTGTTTGTTGAAAAAAATCTCAAGGTCCATATCTGGGTTGAATTTATTGGTCTCCCTCTTCCTTGTTTGTTGTTTTTGCAAATGATTTCTCAACCTCTTGGAAAGGTGGTTTTCATGGAACCAGATCATTTTTTTCATGCTCGACCCCAAAAGAGGGTTTGTATTGAAGTCGACTTGTCTCAGGATCTCAAGGAGACCATTGACATTCAAGTTGGTGGTCATAGTTTTTCCCAGCGAGTGGTATAGGGGAACCTCTTCAAAAAGCCATTCATGGATCAAAGGATGAGGAGTAGGTGACTAGGATCATTTTGAGTATCTTTTGTTTGGACATTTTCATGTTTTCAATAATGACCCCACCATGTAAACCAATGTCCCAAATTAGGCATCTTGATAAGCCAATTTGGACAATTTGGTAAATAGTGGTAGATTGTGTAGCATCGGAATTAGGAATCATCAAAGCAATATATAAAAGGACATATTATTCATTATTAGCTCAATCCCAAACACACATTGCAATGATCTAATCCTAAGCACACTCATTAGAGACATAAAAACAAAGCATTCAAAAGCAAATATTCATGCAAACCAGATGATGATTTGGATGCTTCTTCCATGCAGCTCCATCGTTCTTCTTTCCTCTTCAAATGGATTTGTGGATCTCACCTACAAGTGCACAACATACAATTGAAAGAAAGATTGATATTGGTTTGTTGATCAAGAGTACTAGAAGCATAAGTTCGATAGTTTGATTAGGGATTCAGGATTAGCTTTGATTGAAAATCATCCAATTTATAGAAGAATTGGATAAATGACAAGATTAGCATGATGCAATTCAAATGGAAATTGCAAATCAATATGACAAATTATGCACTTTCCATGCACAATTTGATTGATTGATAATTGATGACAAATTATGACACATTCTATGTCAAAATTGATTGATTATCAATTATGACAATTTATGACAAATTGAAATGTCATTCCCATAGAATTAGGAGATGAAATAGGAGGGAAAAGAAATTAGAAATTAAGAAAATTAGAAAATTGAAATTGATGACAATTAGGAATTAGAAATTGATGGAAAAATAGGAAATCAGGAACTAGAAGAAATTAGGTAAATTAATTAATAATTTGTCATTTATTAATTAATTTACAAGAGGAAGAATAATTAGCCAATTAAATAAAGATTTAATTTTAATGAGAAGACCTAGGATTAATAAATAATTTAGTAATCCTAGAGGAAGAAATGACAAATTAGGTTAAATGAATAAATCATAAAACCCTAGAAGAGGAATTAGGTCTTGAAATATAATTGACTCGATTTGATTTGATTTTGGATTGATAAATGACCAATGTGATAAACGATTTGACTGAAAAATGCGCCAATTGACGAGGAACAATGACAAATTGATCCAAATTGACATAATTGAAAAGGACAAGGATCAATGACGAATCGATCACAATATGACAAAATTGACAAGAGAACAAGGATCGATAACAAAATAGATTGCAAGATGACAAGATTGAAAATGACCACGATCGATGACAAATCGATCGCAAAATGACAAGATCGAACATGACAACGATCGATGACAAATCGATCGTTGAAATGACAAGATTGATGACAAATCAATAAGAGGACAAAACCCTAATTAGGATTGACGATGTCCAAAATGATGACAAATAAGCATGCACATTGATGCAATAGGATAAGATCGATTAAAATCATGACTAGATAGTGTTGTCGACAAGACCAAATTCGAGAGCGAGATAAAGGAAGAATGTAGAAGAATGACTCGATGTTCACAAATGATAAAAACCAAGTGCGTGACATAGGAGAAATGTTAATGTGACGCAAAAACCTAAAATGAGGCAATGCGCAAATGTTAAAGTATGACCTCGCAAGCGTTGACCATTTTTAGGTGTCTACATTTTGCCCCTCTTTGAGACAATGCGATTCTAAGCGTTGTTTCAAAGAACAATAATGAAAATGCCCCAGACAATAATAATGACATATGCATGCCCCCTCGAGGAATTGGCCGGAAACATACAGAAAAGAGGCCAATTGATCGATAAAAATGATAGGATCGAACGGACTGACAATCGGAGATCGGATGCATGCAGGACAAACAATGTAAGGTGCACAAGACCGCGACTAACATAAGATGGAGAAGATGCACGTCTATCTATGCAATGACAAAGAGCTATAAATGA
This sequence comes from Cryptomeria japonica, assembly GCF_030272615.1. Taxonomy (NCBI): domain Eukaryota; kingdom Viridiplantae; phylum Streptophyta; class Pinopsida; order Cupressales; family Cupressaceae; genus Cryptomeria; species Cryptomeria japonica. Next base: position 429,975,370 of record NC_081409.1, on the reverse strand, counting down.
GACCAAGAGATGGAAAATTGCTCATTTGCACTAGACAAGGAGGAGGATTTGTTGCTCTGGACAAGGACACTTGCAGAGAGATGGCGAACATTCCAATGGTGGATCACCTTGGAGAACATGTACACACATTCAGACGACTGGACGATGCAGGAGCAGCGGTATGGATCTCAAAAACCCATGTTTTCAATTTCATGAATTTGACTCGTTTGCGGGACATTGTGGGGCCCACAGGGGATGCAAAAGAGGACTTCTGTGCTTGTGTAGTCTAATTCTATGCTTGTGTCATGTCTTCTACGCTTGTGTAGGAAGACACAAGTGCAAGTTACTTGACACAGGCGCAGGTTATCTGACACAGGCGCAATTGTGCACTGAAAACCCTAGTTTTGGTCAAAACAGCATACAAATGCTCCGGAAAGGGGGGACAAGGATAGGATAGGTCAAATGAGATGAAAAACACCCTGATTAGACATGAAAATGAGGAAATGCAACCCATAGGAGCAAACCCTAAAACTGACAAAATTTGCCCCAATTGTGATGCAGAGTCGACAGTATTCGTTGATCACACGGGAGAACCGACCAGATTGCTTCATGCTACGACATAGACTCAGGAGCACAGAGAGAGACACATTAGCAAGACTGGGGATATATTACATACCGCATTGGTAGAGCGATGGCATTCGGAGACCTCCTCATTCCATTTGGCGACTGGCAAGGCGACAGTGACTCTAGAGGATGTATGGTGCATCCTCCGCATTCCGATACATGGAGAGATGATAGAGTATGACCCAGTGACAGGGAGAGAGGCATTGTGCAGATTGTTTGAGTGTGACGCAGATGAGCTGGATATCGTCAAGAGGGAGATTGGCTGGGAGACTATGGCATCAGAGTATGATCGACGATACGTGGTGATAGCCGTGGTGATAGCATGTCTACTGGCAGGAGACAGACGAGGACATGGATTCCCTATTGGATGGGGAAGAGTGCTAGAGTGGATGGCGACAGAGGGGACAGTGTATGCATGGGGACCATGTGTACTGGCTATGCTGTATTTTCAGCTGCATCAGATAGCATATCAGGGAGTGCAGACTTTGAGCTGTGGAGTTACACTGCTACAGGTATGGGCATTTGAACACATAGCCATATGTCGACCGATTACAGATAGACAGGTAGTACCACACTGACCATATGTGTACTGCTATGGTGGAGCACTGAGACAGGGTCCATTTGGATACATACTATATTGGCGACATGAGCTAGACAGATTGAGAGAGTTCATATGGAGGCCATATCGTGATTGTCTGGGATGGTCAGATGATAGTGATGAGCTACCCTATTGTAGACAGGAGAGGTACTTTATTGGGTGACCAGTGAATCACCAGAGAGTGATTGAGATGTACCTGCCAGAGAGGGTCAGACGACAGTTTGGAGAGATGCAAGATGTACCTAGGAGGACTGCATGCTTTGCCCAATCTCACAGAGAGACGAGTCAGTGGGGGAGTATGATTCAGCCACACATAGCATATGCTGACTTTGCACAGCTACAGCAGAGACAGTGGGAGTGGAGGTCAGATGTGGTGGATGCTGGGATGACAGAGGAGTATGAGACATGGTTTGCACGATGATGGCCAGTGCCTTTGACTGATCTTGATATTCCAGTACCTAGGAGACAGGAGGACTTCCCACTCATAGGAGAGGAGGGAGATGATGAGGATGAGGAGGATGAGGATGGGGATGATGGTGGGGAGGATGATGATGGAGATGATGATGGGGAGGATGAGCTAGACTCAGCTGATCAGGAGACATTGCAGGATATTCCTATAGAGTCAGCGACAGCTAAGACAGAGGAGATGGATACGTGCAGGGCTACCATAGCGAGCCAGCAGGATTATATTGCGACATTGGAGAGACAAAATGCCATTTTAAGGACAGAATGAGATACAGCAATAGCTCAGGCACAGCGAGAGGGACAGAGAGTCACTGAGTTCATTGGATCGATTAGGGATGCCAGTGCACGGGAGATGGCACAGATGCTGGTAGAGACCGGAGAGGAGAGACTGTATTGGAGGACACTATATGAGAGTGCAATTCCACCGGAGCAAAGAGCACCTTCATATCGGGTATGATCGAGGACAAAGAGCAGGTCACGCTCTCGGAGATCATTGAGCAGCATGGGGGTGAGTGGACCTATGAGACCACCACAGCCAGGACTAGGAGGGACATCATCTGCAAGACATGGCAGGGATGAGGAGGACAGAGGGAGCACCCAGTGACAGAGGCACGTGCTCCTTATGACAAATAGTAGACATTATGTAGTTTGACATTTTGTAGGCAGCCTGTGGGCCATACTTAGGACAGACAGTCTGATTTTGTACTCCGATATTATTGTGGCAGATTATATGATATGCATCGATATGATGAGATGCAAATGATTTATGTGATATATGTTATTTACCATGTATGGATGACTTATGCACTATTGATGAATGAATTGTGGAACATGTATGGATATATTTTATTTTTTTTTGTATTTTTGATGCATTTATGATATGAAATGGATAAAATGCTTGATATGAATCTTGATATAATGCAAATGTACTAACCAATGAATGCAGGATGCAGCGTATGTGTTTGGATATCAGAGCACTAGACCGAACTGACTATCCGGACTGATGGAAGAAATGTTAGTAAGAAATGAGATAGAGGGCAGTTAGAGATGACGAAAAACTTGCTTTCAGTAATGCACTTTGTAGGTGAGAACCTTTATTTTAATGTAGCAAAACAGATGCGTAGCATCATGGCATTGAAGGCCAGAGCTGAAATGCAACCCTTTTTGCAAAAGACAGACACATCACAGACAAACAACAATCACAAAAAAAGAAAGAGATCATGAACCATCCCGGTCACTCTAAATCACTCAGTGACATCATCGAGTAACATAGGAACATGACTGAAGCTAAAGATAAATCAATAAAAAGATAAGATGCACAAATTCCAACAAATCAAACAAACACCTTGATCTTCGTTGTCAAAAGTTGAAAGTGTTGATAGGACGATCATGTTGTCTAGTTTTAGGGAATGCAGTACCCCGTCTAAGACAGGACACAGTCTGGTTTCGAGTATACCACACCCTGTATAAGACCCATGATAGCAGTAACAAGGACAAATGATTTTGATGGTAACGTTCGATTATTATGACAATTGTGATCAGTTTGAATGTTTGGTGTTGATTGAAAAAGTTCATCTGGTTAAAGCATGATGTCATTAAAGCACTTTGTACGATTGATTGCGAGGCATTGGATGGATGCTCAGTGATCTGTCTATGCACAAAGGGGATCCTTTATTGCAAAATGCTTATTTTTGGAGTTTAATGTTTTGAAATTTTTTTGTGTTCATTTTTTTCAGGACTTTATATGACTTTTTTTGTTTTTATTTCAGGACATTTTTCAATTTTTATAAGAGATTTTTTTCAGGACATTATTTGATTTTTAGAGATTTTTTCAGGACATTTTTCAATTTTTATGATTTTTTTTTTAATTTTTTCAAGACATTATTTGATTTTTTGGATTTATTTCAGGACATTTTTCAATTTTTTTATGATCTTTTTGCCCCCAGTGTCTAGCAAGGCAAGGAATATGATAGTTGAATAAATAGGCTTTCTGAAATGATGGTGGATAGAGGGAAGACAAAGGCCTTTTATCATGGAGACAATACGGATACAATTTTCAAGGGCTATTGCGTGATGGGACAAGAGACTGGATATGACAATGTAAAGTAGGAACATGGCATAAGGGACATGTCAAGAGGTTTTTGAAACCATGTTTAAATTTTGCGTCCTTATGTTAGATCAAGATCAAGGAATAGAAAAAGAGTGTATGGATAGTGATAAGATATGGATAGGATAAGCAAGACCAAGAATGGATAAAGGACATGGACTGAAGGTCGAGATTGGCTAAGGGACAGTGGCAGAAAGTTGCAATAAGCCAGGGAATATGGATGAAAGGTTGAAATAAGCAAATGGGCAAATGACTAAAAGCTATGATATACTAAAAGCTGCAAACAAGATGCATGATGCTCATGATGATCCTCAGCCTTGTCAAGATCAAATGTGGAAAGGGAAAATGAACATGAGGGATGATAGGACAAGGAAGGGTAATGACATGGTATGATAGGATAATGAAGGGCAATAGGATAGGAAGGAGGAAAACTACCCCCAAGTGTGATTGTGCAAGAAGTTTATAAATTACGCATGACGCCTGTTTGCTAGGTTTTCATCATGGTACTTGCCCAAGGCGCCTGTTTGCTAGGTTTTCGCCAGTGGACGAATTATTTTTCTTTACTTTTTTTTTTTTCTTTTGTCTTTTTTTTTTTCACTTTTTTTTTTGTATTTTGACTTTCTCAATAGAAGATGGACACATGATAGGGGATGGAAGAAGGACTCAAGCATCTTTTTTTTTTTTTTTGGATAGTAGCCTTGAAATAAATGGACCATGACCTTTAAAAGTATGCTCAAAGACATTGGTAGGATAAGGAAATGGAAAATGAGATGAAACTAAGGCAAGGATTTATGCAAAGGATTGGATCAAAGGGATGGAAGGATGGAAAATATGAATTGGATAATGGATAGGGTATTGGAAGAATTGTGCTTCAGTGGATGGAAATGTTGGCAAGATCGACATTGGCACACACCTTGAGGGGTGATGGACTAATGGAGGAAAGACGTATTTTGGATATTGAGATTTGGATGGAGGAATAGCTTGGGATTTTGGGACATAAGGGCCCAAAATGGATGAAGAAGGTGATGGAGGAACAGACTTGGAAGGTTTGGATGGAGGAATAGCAATTTTGGATGCCAATTTTGATGTTTCTTTAGGCTTTTGTGCTTCAAGGAGCTGCTTAGGGATCCACATGGTTTTTGATTTTTCATGCTTTTGTGGTTCCTTAGAGTGCATTGCTTGCACAAGGCATTTAGGAACCCATATATATTTTGACTTTGCTTTATTTTGCTCAGTGAGCCTTTGTGGCCTTTTGGATATTTCTTTTTCTTTATAGATCATATTTTTCTTTGTTTTGACATGTCGATTATATTGGACATGTTATCCTTGAATACATGTGGATTTTTAGACTTATGACTTTTATACTTGGCATCCAAATTGCTTGGAGGAGGAAAGGAATGCATGGATGGATATGAATGAAATGGATTTCTTTTGTATGGATGGAATTTACTCAAGGATGTGTGCCTTTGCTGATGTTGCATAGGAGATGGAGGGATATAGGGACCTAGAATGGATGGAAGGGATGATGGGGAAGGTGGACATTTGGATTTTGACTTTGAAGGGATACAAACGCCTTGAGTGTGAGCTCTGTAGCCATGACCATTAGTATATTCTTTGATATGAAGGGGTTCTTTCTCATGGAGGTCTACTCCTTTTCCTTTATGAATATCTTGACTTCTAGGAGACTCTTTTCTTTGGGACGAAGACATGAGTCCATTATGAGGTGGATATGATATGAGAGAAATAATGAGATCTTGAAGTGGATCGGATTGCACCAAAGTGGAAGAACCGATTATGCATGTCGAGGGTTCATGAACATCTTGCACTAACACGTTAGAATCATGAGGGGGATTATGATCATGAGGGGGACTAGGATTGTGTAGTGGACATGGTTCAATGATAGGCTCTTCAAGAGATGGAATGGGAGACATAATGGGATCATCACAAGAAATGTGATCTTGGAGTGTATATGTTGGATTAGGACGAGGAGATGGAGGAACAAGTGGATCTTGTGGAGGATCTAAAGGAATGATAGGGTCTTGTGTTGGAAATGAATTTGGAAGGATACTTTGAACTTGACAAGGAGGAAGATCATTGGATTCCTCTTTAAAATTGCTTTGCTCTTGACTTTTAATGGGATCATCGGAAAGGATGGAAGGGATATTTGGAATGTCAATGGGATTTGAAAGGACATTTTTTTTCATGAAATGGAAGGGGATCATTGGGGATTGGATGAACTGGGATATCTTGATCTTGCTCGGGGAATGGAGTGTCAATAGGACTTTGGATAGGATGGACAAGAATAGGGGAATCATCATGAGTGTCTGGGGAAATGGGATCTTGTTCAAAAATTGGATGGGATGATAAGGTTTCAGGATCTTGATCTTGATATGTTTTAGGACTCATTTCTTCATGCTCTAAATTATCCTCTTGACATGAGGTTGGACTTTGGATATGCATGGGGGATTTTGGCAAGGGATCAATGTTTTGGCATGAAGGAAATGCACTTTGAACATTTGTGATGGATTCTGGCAAGGAATCAATGCTTGAACATGAGGAAGAGGGACTTTGAATGGGGTCCTCTAAAATAGGTAATGGCAATAAAGTGCATGGTGGCATTGGGTCTTGTATTTTTGAAACATGACAAGGATGTGCATCATGAATTGGATTATCGTGGCAATCAATTATGGATAGCTCTTGGGTAATTGCATCCTTGGGGGTATTGTTTGATGAGGACAATATGGAAGGTTCCTGTGAAACTTCTAAAGGTGTAGGGATAGATGCCACTGGAGAGTCAATTTGCTTGTGGGGGGATGAGGCATTGCTAGACATAGGTGTATTATCTTTATCTTCTTCAAAGAACTCACTTGGTTGTTTCCTTAAGATCATTGCAATAAAGCCACCTTTCTTTTGAGGTTTTGACATAGTTGTATCTAGAATTTGAACTTGTTTGGCAAGAATTTGGTCTTGGTTTGATGTCATGTTTTGATATTGGACTTGATTCAATTGTTCCAACATGCTTGAGACATGGGTTGGTGTGTGCTGCAACCTTTGTTTTTGAATGTTTGGTTGGAGTTGTTGACATTGATACGTTGATTGAACTTGTTGATATTCCACCATTGGTTGAACTATTTGTTGACATTGTATAGTTGGTTGGACATATTGTTGAAATTGAACCATTGGTTGTGTTGGTTGTATATGTTGAACAATTGGTTGAACCATTGGTTGTATTGGTTGAAAATCTGATTGATAGTAAACACCTTCTTGTTCTTGTTGTGGAGGCACATAATGTTGAAATTGATGTTGTCTCTTTTCTTGAAATTGTTTCATCATCTCTATTTGGGAGAGGAGAGCTGGTATGTCTGATCGTTCAAGAAGAGATTTGACATCAATTGGCTCAATATTTGGATTTTGACCTGGAAGTTTTCGAAACATTTTGGACATTTGTGATCTATTCTTCGCAATGTTTTTCACTCTTTGTTCCAAAATCTCATTTTCTTGAGCTAGCTTCTCCTCTAGTTTTTGTATTTGGACATTTACATCATCATGATAAGTTTGATCAATGTTGCCTTGTTGTTGGGTTTGATATAATTGTGATTGCATTGTCGGTTGATATGTCAAACTTTGTTGCATCATTGGTGCTTGGAACCTTGTTTCAATAGACATGTCACTATGCAAATGCAATATTTTTGGAATTTTTCAAGGATAATGTATGATATGCAACTAACTGCGAACCAAATAAATGAGAATGCAATCTATGGCAAGAATGCAACCTATGTTTTTGGTTGTTTTTCAAGATTTTGACAAACTTTTTGGAATGCAAATCTAAGAAAGAGACCCTTAGGAAATTGAAATGATATCTAGACCTCAAAGGACAAAAGGACCAAGTGACAATAGGACAAATTGACAATGTCTCCCCTATATGCTTGGATACTAAGCTAGGTTTGACGAAATGATATTGATGACAAAAGGACAAAAGACTTGATAAGGTCTAGACTTCTTATCAATGACTTAGGGTTTATCAAAGATTTGGATTACTCAAGTATGACAAGACCTAGTTTTATATGCAAAGGGACAATTGCTATGATATGATAATGACTTAAGCTTAATGAAGAGACTTAGGGTATGCAAATATGAATGTATGAAAATGGTATAACTTTAATGCAAGAGGACACATGCAAATGGATGACTCTTATTGATATGCAAAGGAGTATGACTTAGGTGAAACTTAACCTTGGTACTTGACAATGAACTTTGCAAAATGCAACTTAGGATGAACTTAAATGTAAGTGACATGCATGTTGAGACAAAATTTTGAACAATGTTTGACAACCATATTTGAAGGTGTTTTGAAATTTGTTGGATGAAATGCTCTTATGTTTAACCTTGTTTTGAATCAATTTGTCTTGTTTTTGGAATGATACACAATTCAACTTTTGACAAACAAAGAATACAAGATATTGCAACTTAGACTCAAGACAATCATGCTCATTTCCACATTTCTTATGGTAGGCAAAGACATTAGGTACTTGAGAGGTAGACTCATTATGGGATTCAAGGAGAATACATAGATGCTTGACCCCACGGGCTCCCCTCCACGACACTCACTTCTCAGGGCAGCCAAGCATCAGTCCCCATGGAAATCTCCCCATGGAGAACTTAGTATCTCTTCCAAGTATCCGAACTTGTCCTTCTCAAGCAACTAGAAGGGTTTTTGGCCTCTAAAACAAGGTGTTTAGTAAGGATTTCTATTAAGAATTACTCCTTGATGTCATGCAAGCGTGATTGAGACATTAAGCCCATCAAGATACCAAACAAATGTAGTCATGCAAGCATGATTTAGACCAAGAGGCCCTACTTAGATGTTGATATGAGAAAGAGTTCAAGGGTCATCACTTCCCAAGTAACTGCAATTCCCACGTAACACTTCCTTCAAAGCTTTCGCTCATCGGGTATTTTTTTATAGTGAGTTATAATGCCAAGGAATTCTAGCCATACTCACTTTGGGTCGTTCCCTTCTCACGATTATCACTTGCTTGCAAAAGCAAAGTGGTCGGGAAGGCAGGCCCTCTAAATGTGACACACAATCAACAACACAAGCATGGTATCAAAGATCTGGATTTCTGATCACCCTATGAAGGATGAGAGCATACTCTCCTACTCCAATGTCATACTTAACAATCAAAGCAAACAAATGTTCATTCCCACCTATTTATAAATCACTAAGTGCCTAATTAAAAATCTCAAACACACAGTTTGGTTGTTTCTCCAAGGCAACCTGCAAAACCCAAGTTAGAGGTTTGATTTGTTGTCTTTGACCATCGATTCTGCATAACACATGTTAGTAGTTTGATTTATAGTCTTTTCCATGCGTATGCCAAGATTCTGCACAAATAATTAGTACCAAAATCCAAAGCACAGAAAACAGAATGCAAAAACACAAAAAAATTCAAGTAAACACTGCATTTTTCACCTCTGTTCTGGACTTTACACAAGTGCAGAACTCATGACATAGGCGCAAGATGTCTGACACAAGCACATAATGTCACCTACACAAGCACAAGATGCAGGACACAGGTGCAAGATGCAGGACACAGGCACAGAAGTGTCCAGAATACCCTGCACGGCCCTGTTTTTGGGTTTTTGACCTACAAAATCAACTTGAAAGCACTCCAAAACACAGTAAAGGGGTTAGAAGGTTAGTATTCATGTTGGGTTCACCAATTAATGTAGCATCAGAATTAGGAATCATCAAAGAAATATATAAAAGGACATATTATTCATTATTAGCTCAATCCCAAACACATGTTGCAATGATCTAATCCTAAGCACACTCAATAGAGACATAAAAACAAAGCATTCAAAAGAAAATATTCATGCAAACCAGATGACGATTTGGATGCTTCTTCCATGTGGCTCCATTGTTCTTCTTTCCTCTTCAAATGGATTTGTGGATCTCACCTACAAGTGCACAACATACAATTGAAAGAAAGATTGATATTGGTTTTTTGATCAAGAGTACTAGAAGCATAAGTTCGATAGTTTGATTAGGGATTCGGGATTAGCTTTGATTGAAAATCATCCAATTTATAGAAGAATTGGATAAATGACAAGATTAGCATGATGCAATTCAAATGGAAATTGCAAATCAATATGACAAATTATGCACTTTCCATGCACAATTTGATTGATTGATAATTGATGACAAATTATGACACATTCTATGTCAAAATTGATTGATTATCAATTATGACAATTTATGACAAATTGAAATGTCATTCCCATAGAATTAGGAGATGAAATAGGAGGGAAAAGAAATTAGAAATTAAGAAAATTAGAAAATTGAAATTGATGACAATTAGGAATTAGAAATTGATGGAAAAATAGGAAATTAGGAACTAGAAGAAATTAGGTAAATTAATTAATAATTTGTCATTTATTAATTAATTTACAAGAGGAAGAATAATTAGCCAATTAAATAAAGATTTAATTGTAATGAGAAGACCTAGGATTAATAAATAATTTAGTAATCCTAGAGGAAGAAATGACAAATTAGGTTAAATGAATAAATCATAAAACCCTAGAAGAGGAATTACGTCTTGAAATATAATTGACTCGATTTGATTTGATTTTGGATTGATAAATGACCAATGTGATAAACGATTTGACTGAAAAATGCGCCAATTGACGAGGAACAATGACAAATTGATCCAAATTGACATAATTGAAAAGGACAAGGATCGATGACGAATCGATCGCAATATGACAAAATTGACAAGAGAACAAGGATCAATAACAAAATACATTGCAAGGCGACAAGATTGAAAATGACCACGATCGATGACAAATCGATCGCAAAATGACAAGATCAAACATGACAATGATCGATGACAAATCGATCGTTAAAATGACAAGATTGATGACAAATCAATAAGAGGACAAAAACCTAATTAGGATTGATGATGTCCAAAATGATAAGATTGATGATAAGATTAATAAGAGGACAAAACCCTAATTAGGATTGACGATGTCCAAAATGATGACAAATAAGCACGCACATTGATGCAATAGGATAAGATCGATTAAAATCATGACTGGATAGTGTTGTCGACAAGACCAAATTCGAGAGTGAGATAAAGGAAGAATGTAGAAGAATGACTCAATGTTCGCAAATGATAAAAACCAAGTGCGTGACATAGGAGAAATGTTAATGTGACGCAAAAACCTAAAATGAGGCAATGCGCAAAGGTTAAAGTATGACCTCACAAGCGTTGACCATTTTTAGGTGTCTACAGATTGATGTTTGTTTTGATGTTTTATAGGATTTTAGGGTGTGTAGGTGGTGTTTGGTTGATCCAACTTGTGTGGATCCCAAACTTGTCTTGGTTGACAACTTTTGTCAAAAAATGCAACTTTTGAAAATGCAACTTTTGCAAGCAAAAGTTCAACTTTTCAAATTTTAGTTGATGTAAGCCTCTCAATGGCTCCAACCTCTTCAAATTAAGTTGGAAAATAGTTGGAGAAGGTATATATACCTAGTGGAAATGATTCCCAAGGTTGGTGTGATTGTTGATTGAATTTTGAAGGCATATTAAGACTAAAAACTGAGTTTTTCCCTGAAATTATGAACTTGTTGCTATTGTACGTCATTGTATGGATTGAATCTGACTAATCTATTCATGGAGTAAGTAGAGGATTGAGATACCACTATTTTCATGGTTGTTTGAGGTCTTAATCTTCTGGGAGTAGTGAGAACCCCTTGTTTTACTGACTATAACCCAGAAAGGAAGGGTTTGGCTAGGGTTTTGCCTAAAAATGGCCATATCTTGCATCCCACTCATCTAGAAGTCATCTCCTTTGGTGGAATGCAATATTGGTCAGTTTATTCTAATATTTTCATGGGTTCTTGCAGGTAAGTCTTGGCTGTGAGGAGTATGATGCAAATCTAGGTAGGCATCTCCATGTGACTACCTTGGACAAAGCTAGGATAGTCATCCTAAAATCTTATAGCGGTGGATTCCAAGATTTCAACCCTAGAATTAGAGGTTATTAAAGATCCCCCACATTCTCATGAAGTTGGTTTTGTAGTTGAGAGTCTTGAGATTGGTGTTGCTTTGTAAATTAGGCCTAATCACCTTAATTAGGTCTTTAGGCTTTAAAGGGTTCAGACCCTTAGATTGCAGATCTTGCCAATCCCTTTTGGGGATGAGTGTAACTCTAAAAAGGGTATCTAGAATGGTAATTATTTTGTCTAGTTGTGTGCAATATTTTGGAGTTAAGGGCAAAATACTCATCAAATAGGGCTACTAGCCAAGGGCGTAGGTTTTCAAAGGAGGTATAGGGCATTGGTGACAAAGTCTAAAATAAATGTTTGAAATGGTTCCTAAGTATCCTGAATTGATCAAATCCAAGGTCCCCAAGGGAAAGATTCATGGAGAGATGTGGTGGAGATGTTGAAGCCATTTACTCATCTTGAGTAGATGCTAGTCTAGAGGAGTGTGAGTAGTTCAAACTTTAAGGTGTGGAGACCTTCTTTTATAGGATCCTTGTTATCACTTGGGGTCAAACTAAACCTTTTGGACCTATCCTTTAGGTGTGTAAAGGGCTCTACATCAAGTGGTATCAGATCTTAGGAGTGTACTTTAGACCAGAGAAGAAGATAGAATGTCAGAGGAAGGGGGATCCCAAGACATCCCATCAAGGATGACCAATGCTGAGCTGGTTGTCTTAGTGAAGAAATAGATGGCGGAGAGTAGAGTAGTCAAGGCTAAGAATTAGGCCTTGAGAAATTAAATGGACCAGTTGAAGGGCAAAGTGGAGAGGGGGGAGAGAGATTCTGGAGGAATTGAAGAAGGGGATGAAGAGGAGATCTCTAGGCAAGAAGAACTAGAGGTTCCTATAGACCAGAGACCCTTGATGAGTGTCCTCAAGTCCATGGAAAAGAGAACAATGGATGTGAAGTTGGATGTGCTAGTGTTTGCAGGTAAGATGGAACCTGATACAGTGATGGAGTAGATAGACTCCTTGGACAATTTCTTTGAGACTGAAGACATACAAGAGCACCAAAGGGTGAAAATGGCCCAATCCAAAGTGAAAGGGATAGCACTAACTTGGTGGACTTTCATCCAGGATGAGAGGGTGAAAGAGGGGAAGAGAAGAGTTTCTACTTGGAAGAAGATGATAGCTTTGGTGAAGGAAGCCTATGTCCTAGTGGATTATAATGTCCAATTGCACAACAAGAGACAAAACTTGAAGCAAAAGGAGATGGATGTGAGTTTCTACATAGAAGAATTCATGAAGCTATGTGTGAAGACCAAGGTAAAGGAGAGTGAGGATGAAAAAGTGGTGAGATATCTCAATGGACTAAGATTTTCCATCCAAGAAGATTTGAATCTCCACACCCTGGAGACAGTCCAAAAATGTTTCTAGTTGGCATTTAAGGTGGAGGAGAAGCTAAAGAGGAGGTAGGAACAAAATAGAAGAGGCAAAGATAGACAACAAAGAGGGTGAAGAAGCCCTTTTAAAGGAAAAGAAAGTGGTTTTGGATACCAAGGTGAGTCTAGTCAAGAAGGCACTAGAGGAGAGAGCAGTTACAACCAAGGAGAAGGCTACAATCAAAGAGGGAACTTTAGGGGCAAAAGACCATTATCTAGAGGAAGATCCCAAGGCAGAGGACCTCCTAGATATTACAACTGTAACCAAGAGGGGCACATGGAAAATAGGTGTCCAGAGAAGGTTATAAGCTCCATGGGAGAAAGGAGGAGCAACTTGGTGCAGGAATCTGATTGCCAAAGTGTGGCAAGTGCAAACACCTATCAAAGTGTCAATGCTCCTAATAGCTATGGCTACCTTGAAAGAGGAGAGGCTCTAATGATGAGGAGAGTAGTGACCACCATGAAGGTACCTGATAAGGAGCCCCCATAAAGAAAGTCTCTTTTCAAAACTACTCGCAGGGCAGGAGGAAAAGTATGCAAGGTCTTGATAGACTCTGGGTCTACTAAAAATTTTGTGTCACTTGAAATGGTAGAGAAGCTTAAGTTGAGAAGGTTGCCACATCCTTACCCCTACAAGTTCTCATGGCTCACCCAAGGTCAAGCAGTGATAGAAGAGTAGGCTTGGTTAGATGTTCCGATTGGATCATACAAGGATAGATTACTATTTGACATAGCCAAGATGGATGCATGTCATCTCTTGTAGGCCATGGCAGTTTGATTTGAAGGCTCATCATGATGGGGTTAGAAACACCTATTCAATCACCAAGGATGGTAAGGTGATAGAAATTTTACCTCTGATGGAGAATGAGATGGAACCAAAGGGGAAAGATGCCAAAGTGTTGTTGGTAGAAGGAAAGTAGTTCATGAAGGAGATTGTAGAGAAGGATGTAGTTTGATATGCCCTCATTCCCAAGTCCAAGGTGACAAAGAAGGAGCAGTTTGCGGAGAGGAAAGAAGAAGGAAAGAGGCACATAGAACCTACAGTCAAAACATTACTTGACAAGTACAAAGGCATCATCTCAGATGGAATTCCAAGATCCCTACCATCGGTGAGAGACATAAGTCAGTGCATAGATCTGATCCCTAGATCTACCTTACCAAATAAAGTATCATACAAGATTATTCCAGACCAGAATGCAAAGATGGAAAGACAAATTGAGGAGTTGCTAGAATCAAGACTAATTGGCAAAAGTCTAAGCCCATGTGCAGTACCTATTATCCTTGCACCCAAGAAAGAAGGCACTTGGAGGCTATGCACAGACTCAAGGGCCATCAACAAGATAACCATAAGGTATAGGTTTCCAATCCCTAGGATAGAGGATTTACTTGATTGGTTGGAGAGTGCAAAATATTTCACCAAAATGGATCTAAAAAGTGGATACCATCAGATTAGAATAAGGCCAGGGGATGAATGGAAAACAACTTTTAAAACCAATGAGGGGTTGTATGAGTGGAAAGTCATGCCATTTGGGTTGTCCAATGGCCCTAGTACCTTTATGAGGTTGATGAATGAGGTCTTGGTGGAGTTCATAGGCAAGTTTGTAATAGTATACCTAGATGATATCTTGATCTTTAGTCACACAAGGGAAGAGAACCTCAAACATGTAGATATGGTCCTCAAAAGGTTACATGAAGAGCAACTAATGATAAACTTGGATAAGTTTTTGTTCATGTAGGAGGAGATCATTTACTTGGGTTTTGTAATCTCACAAGGTGAGTTGATAATGGACCAAGAGAAGGTAAGTGCTATACTGTCTTGGCCAACACCTAAAACCATGAATGATGTCCGAAGTTTCCATGGATTAGTAGCTTTTTATAGGAAGTTTATAAGGGGATTTAGTCATGTTTGTGCACCAATTCTTGACACCATAAAAGGAGGACAAAAGTTCATGTTCAATTGGACCAAGAAGGCAGATAACTCATTTGAGACTTTGAAAAAGAAAGTTGCAGAATAACCAGTCCTTGCCCTCCCAGACTTCAACAAGATATTTCAGGTAGAATGTGATGCAAGCCACATGGCTATTAGGGCAGTACTTAGTTAGGAGGGAAGGCCAATTGCCTTTTTTAGTGAGAAACTAAATGATGCCAAGAGGAGATACTCATCCTATGATTTGGAGATGTATGATTTAGACCAATCATTGAAGAAGTGGAGGCACTATTTATTGCCAAAGGAGTTCATATTTTTCACTGATAATCAAGCTCTAAGTTTCATAAACAGTCAAGAGAAGTTAAATCACAGCCACATGAAATGGGTAGAGACCCTGCAAGCCTTCACCTTCAACCTCAAGCACAAAAAGGGGGTCAAGAACAAAGTTATAGATGCATTAAGTAGGAGGTTCTTAACCATTAACCAAATTAAGATGGAAAGTGTTGGAATTGACTCCTTGAAGAACATGTATGATGTTGATGAAGATTTTGGAGAGATCTACAAGGTATGTGAGTTTTTTGGTGAGAGGTATCATGTTGAATTCTCTATGTTTTTTATCCAAGAGGGATTTCTATTCAAGGGTGGATAGTTATGTATACCTAAGTATTCAATGAGACTGAATATTATTAGGGAGAAGCATTGTGGAGAAATGGCAGGTCATTTTAGCCTTGATAAGACCCTTCACCTTGTGAAAAGACACTACTACTGGCCTAAGTTGAAGGTAAATGTTAGGGGTTTTGTAGAAATATGTGTGATCTGTCAAATAGCCAAAGGGAAATCCACCAATGCAAGTTTGTACCAACCTTTACCCATTCCTTATAGGCCATGGGAAATCATAAGTATGGATTTTGTGTTGGGTCTGCCTAGGACAAGGAGGGGGTTTGACAGTGTCTTTGTAGTGGTGAACAAATTTAGCAAAATGACTCATTTCTTGCTAGGTAAAACCTATTGTGATGCCTCATATGTTACGAACTTATTTTTCAAAGAGATAGTTAGGATACGTGGATTTCCTCTAAACATAGTTTCAGACAGGGATGTGAAATTCATAGGGCATTTTTGGAGGACCCTTTGGAAGAAGTTGGGAACCAACCTAGCTTTCTCATTAGCCTGCCATCCCCAAATGGATGAGAAAACTAAAGTTGTCAATAGGTCCTTGGGGAACCCATTAAGATGCTTGACAAGACAACATGGATAAAAATGGGACAACATACTGTCATAGGCAGAGTTCTCATACAATGACACCATAAATAGAAGCACTGGGAAATCTCCTTTTCAAATTTTGTATGGCATCCACCCAAGAGGTGTGCTAGAGTTGAGGGATTTACTTAAAGAAGAATCCATTAGTACATGAGGTGAAGCTTTTGCATCAACCATCAAGGAGGTACATGATCAAGTGAAGTCTCATCTCAAACAATCTACAAAGAAGTACAAGGCTCATGCTGACAAGAAAAAGAGGAATGTGTAGTTTGGTTTTGGGAACTTAGTATGGGTACATTTGAAGAAGGAGAGACTCCCAAAAGCCAAACACACAAAGCTCATGCAAAGGAAGATTGGACCATGTCATATTGTGAAGAAGTGTGGGTAGAATGCTTATGAAATCCAACTTCCTCCTGATCTTGGATTGTCACCCATTTTCAATGTGTGTGATCTAACACCTTACAAAGGAAATGGTAATGAAGAGGAGGAAACAATATAGGTTGCAGCAAATGATGATATTCCAAAGAATGATCCACCAAAATTGAGCAAGGTTCTTGATACTAGGGTCACAAAGAGAACAAGGAAAAAGGAGTACAAAGAGTATTGGTGGCTTGGCAGGGAAAACCAGACTCGGAAGTAGTTTGGATGATAGAAAACCAAATCTCCAATCATGGTGCAGACCTCCAAACTCTGATCTCAAGTGGGCTTAAGATCTCTTCTCTGAGGGAGTATGGTGTAGGGGCACCTCTTAAACAAGCCATTAATAGATCAGAGGATGAGGAGTCAGTGATTAGGATCATTTTGAGTATCTTTTGTTTGCACATTTTCATGTTCTCAATAATGACCCCACCATGTAAACCAATATCCCAAATTAGGCATCTTGATCAGCCAATTTGGACAATTCGGTAAATAGGGGTAGAATGGTATTTGTTTTGATGTTTTATAGGATTTTAGGGTGTGTAGGTGGTTTTTGGTTGATCCAACTTGTGTGGGTCCCAAACTTGTCTTGGTTGAAAACTTTTGCAAGCAAGAGTACAACTTTTCAAATTTTAGTTGATGTAAGCCTCTCAATGGCTCCAACCTCTTCAAATTTGATTGGAAATTGGTTGGAGAAGGTCTATATACCTGGTGGATATGATTACCAAGGTTGGTGTGATTGTTGATTGAAGTTTGAAGGCATAATAAGACTAAAAACTGAGTTTTTCCCTGAAATTATGAACTTGATGTTGTTGTACGTCATTGTACGGATTGAATCTGACTAATCTATTCATGGAGTAGGTAGAGGATTGAGTTACCTCTATTTTGGTGGTGGTTTTAGGTTTTAATCTTCTGGGAGTAGTGAGAACACCTTGTTTTTATTGACTATAACCTAGAAAGCAAGGGTTTGGCTAGGGTTTCGCCTAAAAATGGCAATATCTTGCATCCCACTCATCTAGAAGTCCTCTCCTTTGGTGGAATGAAAGATTAGTCAATTTATTCTAATATTTTCATGGGTTCTTGCAGGGAATGCTTGGTTGTGAGGAGTATGATGCAAATCTAGGTAGGCATCTCCATGTGACTACCTTGGACAAAGTTAGGACAGTCATCCTAAAATCTTATAGAGGTGGATTCCAGATGTGAAACCTTGGAATTAGAGGTTATTCATTATCCCCCACATGTTAATGAATTTTGTTTTGTAGTTGAGAGTCTTGAGATTGGTGTTGCTTTGTAAATTAGGTCTAATCGCCCTAATTAGGTCTATAGGCTTCTAAAGGGTTCAGACCCTTAGATTGTAGATCTTTCCAATACCTTTTAGGGATGAGTGTAATTACAAAAAGGGTATCTAGAATGGTCATTATTTTGTCTAGTTGTGTGCAATATTTTAGAGTTAAGGGAAAAATACTCGTCAAATAGGGCTACTTGCCAAGGGGGTAGGTTTCCAAAGGAGGTATAGGGCATTGGTGCCAAAGTCTAAAATAAATGTTTGAAATGGTTCCTAAGTATCCTTAATTGGTCAAATCCAAGGCCCCCAAGGGAAAGAGTGATAGTTCTGATACTTAATGTAAGTATAGATCCAATAGCCAACAAGATGAGAGGGGGGGGGGTGAATCATACAAACTTAATCTTCCATAAAAACATCAGATTCAAACTCGGTAACATATGGTTCAGTAATATAACCAAAACTGATAAACATGAAAACTCAAAAGCATATAAACATCATATTACTCATAACGCCAGATTTAACGTGGAAACCCAAATAGGGAAAAAACCACTGTGGGATTTCAGACCCACTAAGAAATATACTCTTCTAGAGTATGCTTGGTTAAAAGAAAATCCTATTAAAGATTACAAACACATTGCTAGATGTGACTCGGTTAAGGGATTTCCCTCAAATTTGTTAGGATCTTCACCTTGTTAGAAGTGACCTTGTTAAAGGATTTCAAACACTCAATCAGAATGTCACCTTGCTAGAGGGTTTTACAAATAAGACTATTAAGTCCACTTGGTTAAGAGATTTTCTGTCACTTTCACAAAAGAACAGTAATAAAAATCTATTTGCAACTTCACATCTAAAATGTTAAAGCAGATTCCTATTTTCTCAATACAATATAGACATAGAACTAATCTTGTCCATCTGCTGAGCTTCTATACTCTATTATTCAAATAGGTCTTCAAGCTTCTGTGCTCGGTAATCACTATGTAGCATCCCTATGCATACATTTGCCCACATACATTGTTTATCAACAAATCCCTATTTATAAACAATTAGCTAACCGCTTAATCTCTTTGATCACACTTCCCATAATCAATCATAGCCATCAGATCTTCAAACTTGTCCAGGTTCAATGTATCCTTCGATCTGAAAAACATTTTACCCTGCCTTGGAACTTGCATAAATTTCTTGGAACTTGTGCTAGGGTAATGCGGCTCAATCTATGATGTAGATCTTCATGTCAATTTTCCTTTTCCATAGATTCTTTAACAAACATCATGCACGACATACCAATCATTTAATCAGTTCCATCTCATCAGCTTCCTTCATTAAATAACGCATGTAACCATTTAATGTATTTTGTTACAGCTTAGTTACAACTCGGTAACAACTCAGTGAATACTAAACTTTACTTGGTAGACATTCTACTATCATTAACCGATAGCGATAACCTTAGGGTTTACCGACTAGGTTCCTTAGGGTTTATTGACTAGGTTCTTTGTTTGGTAACATAGTATAGTATTAACCTTACAATTTACAACATATGTATGATTTTAAAACTATCTAAACATCATGATCTCATCATTATCTAACTCAGTAATAGTTGCCCATTGAATACCTTATTCATCCCCTTATTCATCATATTCTTTCTGTGTCTTTTACCAACATCTTTATACTCATCAAATCATACTTCTCAAGATATGGCAACATCATACTGAATTAGAAAATCAATTTCTTGACATCAATGACAAAATAATAATATTAAGACAATAAATCATCCTTTAATCAGTTATATCCATAATCATCAACAACCTTCTCAATATCCTTATTTAAATGCCAACAATCTCCCATTGTCTGTTATAATGCCAAATGCCAACAAAAAGTCATGGAGAGATGTGGTGGAGATGTTGAAGCCATTTACTCATCTTGAGTAGGTGCTAGTCTAGAGGAGTGTGAGTAGTTAAAACTTTAAGGTATGGAGTCCTTCTTTTGTAGGATCCTTGTTATCACTTGGGGTCAAACTAAACCTCTTGGACCTATCCTTTAGGTTTGTGAAGGGCTCTGCATCAGCGAGTGTTGTATTTACATTTTCCCAACACTTGTTGTTGATGTCAAACCTCTAATCACAAGATTAAGGATTGTTCACTTGTTTCTCCTTGAGCCAAACAGCCTTAGAAAGATAGTGGTTCTTCTCGCTCATTAGAGCCCAAGTTAGAGGAAGGATGGACCACTATAGGTCAAAATAATAAACCCAAGTTAGATGCCTCAATTGTGGTACATCACTCTTCTCAGTTCGCGGCTTCAGCAAAGCCCGCTCTAGTTACAGTGTCACCTACTGCTCAATCGCAGGTTTCAAACCCTATGGATAAGGGGAAGAGTTATGTTGAGAGTATCTCCCACCTTGTATGGATGCATGCTCCTCATGTGACTTCATCTATTGCAACCCAACACACTTATTTTCTAAGTCATTCTTGTAGTCTTGAATGATGGGTCGGTGGCAAAGGTGAAGTTCGTGATAAACGTAGATTTATTTCAGGCGATTCTTACCCTAGTTTTCAACCTGCTTCAATTTTTTTGCAGAATACCTTCTCCTCTCTTGAGGATTAAGAAGGAATGCAATATTTTGAATGATGAATTTTCTATCATGGAATGTTCGAGGCCTTATTGACCCCGCTAGAAAATATTTTGTGCAGAATATTAGATAAACTCATCCTAGTATTGATGTTTATTGTCTTCAAGAAGTTAAAATTTTAACTTTCATGTTGGCTACTACATACTGTGTAATATGGCTAGATGGCCTTGCTTTTGCTTTAGAACATGAAGTTGGTCGAGGAGGTGTTATCACTCTTCTCTCGCCATGTTGGTATTATGCTACATGACCATGGGTCAAATCCCACTCATCAAGCAGTGTGGGTCCTCATGTCTGTCGACAATCATTCTTTTAGGATCATTAATATTTATGCTTCCAATGATGTTGTGGAGCGATCATCTTTATGGCAATGGATTGCTAATTTCTTGCCACCTGCCACTTGGGTCATGCGCAGGGATTTTAATATGGTTGAAGTGGCTTCGAATAAAGATGGCATTCTACCTTTCTAGTGGGCAGCTGGAGAGCGTGAATCCTAGTTTCACATGTGTAATAAATTGGGTTTTTTATCCCAATACTTCTCGCCGCCCTTCTTAGGGTGTATGACACACTTGGAGTAATTTCAGAGTTGGCTCTAACAAAAATTTTAAATGCCTTGATCATGCTGTGATCACTATGCAATCTTTTTCTTCTTTTGGAGAAAATCAATCTCTCCCAGTTTTCCTTAATACTTCTTTATTGAGTCATCCTAACACTCTTGCCCACATTCAGCGGGTTTGAAATCTTGAGAGTCATCCTAATCAACCCAGTGGTTAGATTACATGGTGGAATGATTTTATCCAATGCACCACTCATTTCGTACACATCTATGGCAAACAATTGGCCTCGAACCGCAGGTAGTCCTATGAGGCCAATAAAAAAGCTATGAAGTCAGCCACTCAAGCTTTAATGGTGAACCCTTTTATCCCTAAATATCAAATTCAAGTTGCTCAACTCAGACACCCAAAAAAAATTTTAGACTCTCATACTACTAGAGGGGCCCAAATTAAGGCTAGGTTACACTAGCTCAAGGTTGTGGATTGTGCTTCTAAGGAATGTTTTTTAAGCTGTTAGGGCTCATCATTCCTCTCTAGGGATTAAAACAATTAAAGAAGGGCAGTTGGTGCTCTCTGATCTTCTAGATATTCTTCAAGCTTTTGTTAGACATTATGAGAAGGAGTTCACAGTGTAGGAAAATTCCTCTACTCACGATCTTGCTTTGCAAGAATGTTTGGCAGTTGTTCCTGTTCAGCTCTTTGATGCTCACATAGTGTTTTGTGATCAACTTATTACTCTTGAGGATCTTAAGGAATTCATGTTTTCTCTGTAAGATGACAAAGCACCTGGTTGTGATGGATTTCCTTGTTAATTTTACATGGCTTTATGGCCTTGTGTTGGTGTAGACCTCCACAAAGTCTATTTGGAAGCCTTTCATTCCCATTATCTGGGGTCTCTTATTAATAAGGGGAATATTAAATTCACCCCTAAGTCTAGTGATTCAAAGGACATTTGTAATTGGTGGCCTATTACCCTATTGAATGTTTCGTATAAGATTATTGTGAAATCCTTGGTTCTCAAAATCAGGCATTTGCTCATGTAGATTGTGTGGCCTAAACAAACTGGTTTTATCAAATCTAGAATAGAGAAGAAGCTTGCCTACTAGATTACCAAGCCTCTTTCCTTGATTGGAATATTTCTAATTTATTCTAAAATCCTTGTTGCTACTCATGTTTATTATTCTTTGTGTTGGGATCCTTCTAGAGCTTCTTATTTCAAGCTTGAGAAGATCTTGAGAGACTTTATTTGGGCCAATGGTGCTGATCATCATGGCTTCCATAGAGTTGCCTGGGATTTTTGTTGTCTCCCTCGGGACTCTGGTGGGCTTGGTCTCTTGTCTACTTAGAAAAAAAGTTTAACCCTCTGTGCTAAATGGGTGCTTAGAGCTATTTCTGGCAATGAAGCTTGGAAAGTTTTGCTTCGTCACTGTATCTCTTCAAGACACCCAGTTAATAAGCCAACTTGGAAGGGGATTGGATTTCAAACCCTTCTTCTTATGAAAGGTGTGCATTCAAGGCTCTTTTGTTGCCAAAATTATTTGGTATTCCTGGGAAGTTTCTAAGCCTTGGCTTTGCTCTGATGGTTCAGGTTTTTGTGATGACCTTTCCTTCAACCAACACAATCTTTGGTGGTCACCTCTCATTCAGATTCAGGGGCTCCCTTTTTCCTATATCCTTGGAATGTATGCTCTACATTTTCATAAACATGGCATTTGTGCTCCTCGTGACCTTTTTTCTTGAGCTACCATGAGTCTTCGATCTTGCAAAGATTTGAACTCTTAATTTTGCCTTGCTCGACCAGATCGACAAACATATGAGTTGGTGCATGAATATGCTACACCAAATTGGTACATTCTATGAGACCTTGGTGGAAAGATTGGCATTGGTTTCCCAACACTTCTTTCCATAGTTATAAACCCAAGATGGGCTACCAATGGCTTGTTCCCACCTTGAATTGCAGATGGAATTTGTAGTCTTCACAAAAAGTTTGGCAGTCCAGATTCCAAACTGTTTGCTCTACCTTTGTTGAGCCTAAGGTGGCACATTTTTCCTGGTGTATTCTTTTCCAAGGCTTTCCTATTGGCTCCTATCTTAGGCATCTTTGTTGGCCATTTGGAGGAATTTATTATGTGTTGCATTGATATTTTGTCATTGATGTTAACACTAGTTGTTTTTGTTGCTTTACTAGCACCCTTCAGGTCCTAGTAGGTTGTTTGGTTTTCGGTTGGATTGGATCATCATGATCTGGTATGCTCTAGTATGTTTAGGTTATGGAATTGGCTTACTCAAATTCATGTTCAATTAGTTGTTTTGGTTCTGGTGGTCGGATGCTATCCTATATGTTGGCAAGCTTGGTTTGTTGTTTTGGCAAGGGTTTCACCAGTAGAGGTTTATTGAAGATCTTTGATGATATGCATAAGTGGTCTTGGTGCGGCTTCTATGGAGATTCAGGATGTTGATGATGATCATGTTTGAGACTTAGTTGATTGGGATCATTGCTTTAGTGTGTGTGGACCTATACTAGGCCCCGGTATTGTCTAGGCTATGGATTGACTTAATGTAACGTGTGGATTGGACCTCTCATTGTGTTTTTGAGATGTCTTATGGGTTGGATATTATTTAATTGGTCTTAGGCCGACATATTTTGTAATTATGTAATTTTTTTATTGTCTGGTGGCTAGCCTAATTGTTTATGGTCAAGGGTTTGTATATATATGATGTAAGATCTCATTGTAGATCATCATGGGTAAGGGAAATGGATATGTAAGGAGAGAATAATGTAATAATCATTTAGGTAGAGGATTTGGTTGATCATTGATGATTGAGTTGGGTTTATGTAAGAGGATTTAGTCCTCTGGTATTGAGCTTAACTGGAATTGTATTCAAGCATAGGAGATACCATCTTTGCAGTTCCTTCATTTCTTTGGATTGTAGTCTGGCTTTCTATGTAGTCAGTGACACTCCTTTTGTGATGAATAGTGTGCTCTAGGTTGTTGGCCTTCCCGCAAGTGCAGGACCCTCAATTGTATTTCACATATTTACTGCAAAAGTATTATCTAACTATGGGTAGGCTTCCCACCGTGGTTTTTCCCTTTACTGGGTTTTCCACATATATGTTGGTATTATGGATGTGTTGCATTTTTTTTGTCATTAATGTCAACACTTGAGAATGCTTGTCAACACTTACCCTTGTGGAGATCTTTGGTTATGTTCATTGGCATGTTCAGTGACTTATGCACAGTCACTGGTATCTGGTTCACCCGCAAGTTATATTGTTCACTGACACTGAGGATGATCTTTACAATCTGGAGTTTACTTGGTTATATCAAAGATATTGTTTGGACACTTGGTTTTGGTGATTTGATTATTGGTACAATTGAGTTTGCATATTTGTTGTTACCAGCAAATAGGTCTAGGGTATGGACCGGCAAGCATTATCCATTCCAGATCAGCATGACATGTTATGGATATGATTTGTTATTATTGTAAATGCATTAAGCTGACATCATGCATCACATATTGATTCATTTGTAATTGATTTTATTGTAATATCTTAGTGAGCTGACCTACACATTTGGTCTTAGGTTTTGGTATATATGTAAGATCTCATTTGTGAGATTAAGGAGTAGAAGAGTATGAAAAATGATTGTAATAAGGTATATGTGAATATAAGCAGAGCTATACACACAAACATCATTTGAAGATTCAAGGAAGGTATGAGGAAGACAATCAAAGCTTAATCAGTATTGAATCCAGCATTTGAAGATGCTATTTTGAGCAGTACATTATCATTGGATTTAACCATCCAATTGTAGTCAGTGTGACTCCCATTTTATGATTGAGCAGTGAGCTCTAGGAAGATGGCCTTTCTGCATGTGCAGACCCCATTTGTACACACATACTATCTGCAGTAGTATCATCTGATTGTGGGTAAGGTTTCCCACCATGGTTTTTCCCCTTATAGGGTTTCCACATACAAATAACTATGTTATGTGTTGTGTATGTTATTTGTCTTTCTGTTTCATGCATTAAACTTTACCAGTACTATTATTAACTACTAAACTGTCTACCGACACTAAGTTTGGTTAAGGTATATTTGGGTTGAAATTAATAGACAACTGATTCACCCCCCCCTCTCAGTTGCCTTCGGGTCCTAACAATTGGTATCAGACCTAAGTCCTCTTTTTGCATAAGTTTAACAACTTGAGGAGATCCTATGTCTACTAACTATTTCAGGAAGGATAGTCTGAAGATTGATGGAACTAATTATGGTACATGGAAGATCAGAATGGAGACTCATCTGAATTGCATTGGAAAAGACATATGGGATGTTACAAATAATGGCTATGTTGGTCCTACTCAGAGTCAACCTAATCCATCAACCTTGGCTAAAGATCAGGACAATGATTACAAAGCAAGAGAAGCACTTTTGAGAGCATTGTCAGATCAGAAAATTATGGGATTATCAGACCGATCTACTGCTAAAGCTATTTGGGATAAATTGGAGACATTGAATGAAGGTGATACCACTATCAAAATTGCAAAACTGGAATGCTTCCAGGTCAGGTATGAAAATCTGAAAATGGAAGAAGATGAAAGGATTTATGCTTTTATGGAAAGAGTTAATGAAATTGTTTTGGGCATACAATGTTGTGGAGGATCCTTAAGTGAAGATGAAATTGTTTCTAAAGTTTTAAGAGCTTTGCCACCGGCATACAAAATGAAAGTAACTTCTATTAATGAATTGAGAACACTGCCTCATGCATCAGTATCTAGAGATACTTTGGTTGGAACACTTTCAGCTTTTGAACTTGAGGAATTTGGTCCTATTGCTACAATTAAGACAGATTTGGCTTTCAAAGCTTCATCATTTGCAGCATCATCATCATCATCTGAAAAATCTGATTGGAAAGCACTCTATGCTAGAGAACTTGAAGAAATCAGAAGAGCGAGTGAAGAACTTGAAGATCTTGAAGCACTATTTGCAAGGAAAATGCCTAAAGGTCTAGTTAGAAGTAAGTATGAAGGTAAAGCACCATTTAAATGTTTTAACAGCAATAAAATTGGTCATATGGAATCTAAGTGTCCTGATAGACATGCAAGATTGAAAGAAGAAGCTAAAAGAACATATAAGCCTAACCCTAAATATCAAAGATATAGATTTAAGAAGAATAGAGACAAATCATGTTACTATGTTGATGAAGGAGTTATTGATGATTTTGTTGAGGAACCGAAAGACAATGGATGGGCTTTTGTTGCAATAATAGAAGATCAACCAACACCTACTATTCAATCAGTAGAGCAGGCCCTGGCAGCTAAAATTGAAGAAAAGGATGAATGGATCATTGATTCCGGATGTTCACATCATATGACTAGTGATAAGAGTAAATTCTTAACCTTTCAGGAATACAATGGAGGTCTAGTAAGATTTGGAGATGACAAAGCTTATTTTATCAGAGGAAAAGACACCATATCTTTTGATGGTAAGAACAATATTAATAATGTTTACTATGTTGAAGGTTTGAAGCATAATCTTTTGAGTGATGGTCAATTAGTTGAAAAGGGATTTCAATTACAATTCAAGAATGGTAAATGCAAAATCATGAATAGAACTGGTTTGGAAATTGCAACTGGTAATCAGACTAGAGGTAATATCTTTCATTTGAATAACAATGAGAAGACATGCTTGATTGCACATATTGATGAAAGTTGGTTATGGCATAAAAGGCCGTGTCATGTAAATTTTGATTGCATTGTGAAAATCAGTACAACTAAGGCATTAAGGGATATACCTAAGATTGTTAAGCCTCACAATCTGGTATGTAAGGAATGCCAATTTGGAAAGCAAGTTAGAGCAACTTTCAAGAGTATTCCAGAAAAATCCAATAATGTTCTTGACTTAATTCATACTGATTTATGTAGTCCAACAAGAACTAGAAGTTTACAAGGAGATAGATATTTTATGCTAATCATTGATGACTATTCTAGAATATGTTGGGTTACTTTTTTTAGGGAGAAATCATAAGCTTTTGGGAAATTCAAACTATTCAAGGTCATGGTAGAGAATGAAACTGGTAAGAAAATCAAATGTTTGAGATCAGATCAAGGAGGTGAATTCACATCTAAGGAATTTAATACATTCTATGAAGTGAATGGAATCAGAAGACAATTATCAACACCTCGGACACCCCAGCAAAATGGAGTTGTAGACAGGAAGAACATAACTATTTTGGATGCAGCTAGAAGCATGATATCAGAAGCAAACCTACCTCATGTGTATTGGAGAGAAGCAGTCAATACAACTGTTTATACATTCAACAAAGTTCACATCAAAGGTGAAATTGGTAAAACCCCTCATGAACTATGGTTTGGTAATACTCCTACTTTTAAATCTTTTAGAATATTTGGAAGCACATGTTCTATTAGGAGAGATGATTATATTGGCAAATTTGATCCTAGAAGTGATGAAGGAATATTTCTTGGTTATTCATCTAAGAGCAAGGAATATAGATGTTTTAATAAGAGATTACAAAAAGTAATTGAAAGTGCAAATGTAAAGATTGATGAACAATTTAGAAGTTCTATAGACTCTGAACTGGCAGTTGAGATAATCACAAATGAACCTACAATGAGTACACCGGTACAGAATGTTGATCCAATCACACCGGCATCATCTTAGAATTCCACAGTGACTGAAGAACAACAACAAGTGAATACACCCAGGTATGTAAGATTGAATCACTCCGAAAGTTAGATAATTGGGAATAAGTATCAAGGTTTTATGACTAGAGAAAGATTGGCAAATGATGAGGTATGCTTAATTTCTCAAATTGAACCAGCAATTATTAATGATGCATGTGAAGATAAACATTGGATTAAAGCTATGGAAGATGAATTAGAACAAATTGAAAAGAATAACACATGGACATTGGTTCCCCAGCCTAAAAACAAAAATATAATTGGAACTAAATGGGTATTCAAAAATAAAATTAATGAAAATGGTAAGGTAATCATAAACAAAGCAAGATTAGTGTATAAGGGATATTCACATAAAGAAGGAATTGATTACAATGAAACCCTTGCACCGCTAGCTAGAATTGAAGCAGTCAGATTATTGTTAGCTTTTGTAGCACACAAGAACTATAAAGTATATCAAATGGATGTTAAATGTGCATTTTGGAATGGTGATCTTGAAGAGGAAGTTTACATTGAACAACCTGATGTATTTTCTTTGACAGATGACAATGATATGGTTTGCAGGTTAAGGAAAGCTTTATATGGATTAAAGCAAGCCCCTAGAGCTTGGTATGCTGGATTGGACAAATATCTTTTGAAGCTTGGTTACACTAAAGGTAATGCTAACAACAACTTATATTACAAAGTGACTAATGATGACATCTTGGTTATAGAAGTTTTTGTTGATGATATCATTTTTGGAGGAGAAGATGGATTGTGTAAAGACTTTTCTAATAAGATGCAAGAAGAATTTGAAATGTCTATGATTGGAGAGATAAAATTCTTTTTAGGATTGCAGATTTCATAGACTGATAAAGGTATATTCATAAATCAATCAAAGTACTTGAAGGAATTACTTAATAAATTTGGCATGGAAAACTCTAAACCGGTAAGTACACCTATGACTACAACTGACAAACTATCATTAAAGGATGAATCAACACCTGTTAATCTAATAAGATACAAGTCTATGATAGGAGGTTTACTGTATTTGACACAAACAAGACCTGATATTATGAATGTAGTATGTATTGTTTCAAGATTTTAGAGTAATCCTAAGGAAAATCATGAATCTACAGTAAAAAGGATTTTCCAGTACCTACAAGGGACAACAAATCTTGGCTTATGGTATCCTAAAGATGAAAATTTTGATTTATGTGCATACATAGATGCAAATTGGGTAGGAGATGTAGATGACAAAAAAAGCACCATCAGCAAAGCATTTTTTCTTGGCAACAGACTAATTTCATGGCTGAGTAAGAAACAAAGTTGTACATCGCTATCAACAACAGAATCAAAATATGTTGTAGCAGCAACTAATTATACATAGGTATTATGAATTAAGCAAATGTTGAAGGACATAAAGGTAAAATGCAAAGAATCTATAATCATTTACTGTGATAATATGGCAGCAATTGATATATCAAAGAATCTAGTATTTCACTCTAAAACTAAACATGTTTCCATCAAATTCAATTTTCTGAAAGAGAATGTTGAAGCAAAAGAAGTGAAATTGGTTTATGTGAATACTAAAGAGCAGATTGCAGATATCTTTACTAAGCCTTTGCCTAAGGAAACTTTTGAATATCTAAGAGAGTAGCTTGGAGTTATACCCTCACTGGTAGAAACTTAGATAGTTGGAGCATGGCATCAAACCGACAGAATTAATAGAGAAACCTTTTTTTGGCTTTGATGAAGGATATCTACTTCTCAGGGGGAGTAGATTGAATAAATTTGGTTATAACAATTGGTATTTGTAACAAGTTCTATAAACTGATTGTATTTGGTTTTGTTTTGCTTTGGCATTTGATGTCAAAGGGGGAGAGATATCTATGGAAAAACACATTATCTTTTGAGGAGAGGTTGTTGATTGGGGAGAGATTTTTACTCTCTATATCTGTATTTTAATTTTTGGTTAATGATCTCTTTGGGAGATTGTTGGTTTTTGGTTTTTGGCATTTCTGCTTTGGCACTTAGATGGTCTTTCCATCTTGTGTTACCATCAATGCCAAAGGGGAAGATTTTTGGTATTATGGATGTGTTGCATTGATTTTGTCATTGATGTCAACACTTGAGAACACTTGTCAACACTTATCCTTGTGGAGATCTTTGGTTATGTTCACCGGCATGTTCAGTGACTTATGCATAGTCATCGGTATCTGGTTCACTGGCAAGTTATATTGTTCACCGACACTGAGGATGATCTATTATCATCTCAAGATTACATGGTTATGTCAAAGACATTATTTGGACACTTGGTTATGGGATTTCATTATTGGTACAATCAAGTTTGCATATTTGTTGTTAATGGAAAATAGGTCTAGGTTATGGACCGACAAGCATTATCTATTCCAGATCAGCATGACATGTTATGGAGATGATTTGTTATTGTTGTAAATGCATTGAGCCGACATCATGCATCACATATTGATTCATTTTTAATTGATTTTATTGTAATATCTTAGTGAGACAACCTACACATTTGGTCTTAGGTTTTGGTATATATGTAAGATCTCATTTGTGAGATTAAGGAGTAGAAGAGTGTGAAAAAGGATTGTAATAAGGTATATGCGAATATAAGCAGAGCTATACATGCAAACATCATTTGAAGATTCAAGGAAGGTATGAGGAAGACAATCAGAGCTTAACTAGTATTGAATCTAGCATATGAAGATGTTATTTTGAGTAGTACATTATCATTGGATTTAACCATCCAATTGTAGTTAGTGTGACTCCCATTTTGTGATTGAGCAGTGAGCTCTAGGTAGTTGGCCTTTCTGCATGTGCAGACCCCATTTGTACACACATACTATCCACAGTAGTATCATTTGATTGTAGGTAAGGTTTCCCACTGTGGTTTTTCCCCTTACAAGGTTTCCACGTACAAATAACTGTGTTATGTGTTGTGTATGTTATTTGTCTTTCTATTTCATGCATTAAAATTTACCGGTACTATTACAAACTACTAAACTATCTACTAGCATTAAGTTTGGTTAAGGTATATTTGGGCTGAAATTAATAAACAACTAATTCACCCCCCCTCTCAGTTGCCTCCAGGTCCTAACAGTATAAATATTGGTGTCATGTGGATGGTATTTATTCTCTAATTATTGCTTATGCTTAATTGGTTTATCTGCTATTTCAGTATTTGGTTTGTGCATTCTGGTATTGATCTTTTGGGTTTCGGTATTAAAGTTTTAATTGCTTAAGGTTCTAGTAATCTGGTGGCAACTCGTTCACCCCCCCCTCTCTCAGTTGTCTTCTGGTTATTTGAACTGTCTAACAATTGGTATCAAAGATCTAGTCCTCTCCACAAAATCTTAACCACTTAAGGAAGATCCTATGGCGACTAACAGTTCAAGTTCATCAGGAGCTATCTTTCAAAGAGATATTCCTAGGCTTGATGGAAAAAATTAAAGAGTATGGAAGATTCAGATGGAGACTCATCTAAGATTTCTTGGTAAGGAGATTTGGGAGATCTCAGAGAATGGTGTTACAACTCATAATCCAACATTTGGTAATCCTCCTCTAGCAAAATTGGATAAGGAGCCTGAGAATGATAGTAGAGAAAGAGAAGCTCTCTTGTGTGGACTTTCTGATCAACAAATAATGGGATTAACTAAAAAATCATCTGCAAAGGCTATATGGGACAATTTGGAGACTCTTAATGAAGGTGACCCTACTGTGAAGATTGCTAAAGTTGATGGTTACAAGGTGAGATATGAAAACTTTAAGATGGAAGAAGATGAAAGGATTACTACATTCATGGAAAGGGTAAATGAGATTGTTATGGGAATTTAATGTTGTCATGGAACTCTGAGTGAAGATGAAATAGTTTCTAAAGTTTTGAGAGCTTTACCACTGGCTTACAAGATAAAGGCTACTAAAATTAATGAATTGAGAATAATGGCTAATACTTCTGTCAATAGAGATACCTTGGTTGGGAAATTATCTAGTTTTGAGGTTGAAGAATTTGGACCTTCTGGAGTTATGGAGTCTAAACCTGCTTTTCATGCATCTACATCGTCAAATGACAAGCAAGATTGGAAAGCTTTATA
This sequence comes from Cryptomeria japonica, assembly GCF_030272615.1. NCBI lineage: Eukaryota > Viridiplantae > Streptophyta > Pinopsida > Cupressales > Cupressaceae > Cryptomeria > Cryptomeria japonica. The sequence continues at coordinate 429,943,310 of NC_081409.1, read as the reverse complement.
TGCAAAGGAATTGGATGATATGAAGAGAGAAGATGAAAAATTTGAGCAACTTCAAGCCATTTTTGCTAGAAGAGTACCTAAAGGACCATTAGGAAGTAAGTACGAAGGAAAAGAACCTTTTAAATGTTTTGCATGTAATATGATAGGTCATTTTGCATCTAGATGTCCTGAAAGGAATTCAAGATTTTAAGAGAGAGCTAGAAGATCTTTTAAGCCTAACCCTAGATATCAGAACAAGTATAAGTACAAAAAAAATAGAGACAAATCATGCTACATAGAAAATGAGGAAGGTGTGACTAATTTTGATGATGAACTGACAAAAGACTCTACTAGTGGTTCCGACAATGGAAAGGAATGAGTGTTCCTAGCTATCAAGGAAGATGTTTCGGCACTAGAAGAGAATGTACCTAAAGAGAAGGCACTTGCTACTAAAATTCAAGATAAGGATGAATGGGTAATTGACAATGGATATTCACATCATATGACTGGAGATAAAAGGAAGTTTCTATCTTTGCAAGAATTTGATGGCGATTTGATTAGATTTGGAGATGACAAAGCATGTATGATCAAGGGAAAAGGAACTATATCATTGGATGGTAAGCACAATACTAATAATGTTTATTATGTTGAAGTTTTGAAGCATAATTATTTGAGTGTAGGACAATTGGTGGATAAGGGATTTCAATTACATTTCAAAGATGGAAAATGCAAAATCATTAATAGATCTAGTTTGGAGATTGAAACTGATACATAGACAAAAGGTAATATATTTCATTTGAATTCCAGTGAGAAGACATGTTTGATTGCACAAATTGATGAGAGTTGGCTATGGCATAAAAGGCTATGTCATGTGAATTTTGATTGCATTGTAAATATTAGTTCAACTAAGGTAGTTAGAGATATACGTAAGATTGTAAAGCCCTATAATCCGGTATGTAAAGAATGTCAAATGGGTAAACAGGTCAGAACCTCTTTTAAGAGTATACAAGACAAATCTAATCATGTTCTTGATCTCATTCATACTGATTTGTGTGGCCTTACTAGAGTTAAAAGTTTTCAAGGTGATAGATATTTTATGCTAATCATTGATGATTATTCTAGAATGATGTGGGTTACTTTTCTAAGGGAGAAATCTGAGGCTTTTGAAAATTTTAAAATCTTTAAAGCTAAAGCTGAGACAAACATAGGATTGAAGATTAAATGTTTAAGGTCAGATCATGGTGGAGAATTTTGTTGGTATTTTGGATATGTTGATATGGTTTTGTCATTGATGTCAACACCTGTCATTATTTGTCAACCCTTATCAGCACTTGGTGATCTTTGGTTATGTTCACCGGCAAGTCAGAGACTTATGCACAGTCACTCGTATTTGGTTCACCGATAGATTATATTGCTCACCAACACTTGGAATGACTTGGAGACTACTTGGTTATGTCAAAGACATTATTCGATCACTTGGTTTTGGTGATTGTCTACCCCAACTATAATGACAATAATAATAACTCTAATTGAAATCTCAATCCGAAGTTTGGACATTCATATGGTAGAGTTTACTATTCTCATGGCTGGTGTTCATTTAGTTGTCAATCCAGGAACGTAAAACTTGAAATGGGTCTGCAATATATATGCACTAAGCTCCTTAAATGATTGTTCTGGATTACTGCAATGACTAACATTATGCAGAAAGGAAAGGTAGGAATGGAAATCATAAAAGGCTAAATGAAAGCTTCACAAAACACTGCTGAAATAATCTAATGAAAATAATAGGAATCACACTGTTCTATCTTGGCTGCAGGAACAATCAAAGGATCTATTTCCAGTGGCTGTAGGAACAATCCAGTCATGAACTTCTACTGCAACTAAGTAAAACTAACTTCAATGATCTTAAACACAGGATCACTCACCAAGTGGGCCCCCTTGGATGAGTGATATCAAACTCTCAGCAAAGAACTATTAATACATCAGAACAACATATTCTTATTCATTTCTTCCTAAAAAATGATTACATGTTCTAAAAGAGAAAATTCAGAATGCTTGACAAAACTCTGCTCAATTCCTTTTCATTCTGTCTCACTCTCAGAAAAGAAGAAAGAGCTTATTATAAAGAAAAGATCAATTACAATGGACAACTCAAGTTACACCCAGAAGAAGAGGTGGATAATTGTTAGATGAAGGAGATAACTGAGAGCTTGGCTACAGAAACCGTGAATCTGAAACCAAACCACAGTCTTTGCACACCAAAGCGATATTTTGCCAATTCAATATGCACCAAAGTTAAACTCCCATGGTGAAGTACAACTGCTCCGATTACGCCATACATTGTGCTCACTTGAATCTCCTCTAGTTTGACCTCCAGTTATCTGAACGTGATTCTCCAGTCCTTAGGCATGAAAGAAAATCATCCACCGTAGCATCAATTATTATCTGCACTAAAACAGAAACAACATACAAGGACATGCATATGTATCTTACTTTAATTAATACATTCATTAACTCACATATGAAATTATCCTAAATAATCTGTATATCATAGGGACAAATCATTTGGCTGCAGGAATAAATTGACATGGCTGCAAGAATTAACCGACAAAGTTCAAACATGATTTCTTAAGTTCAGTTTTAAAACATAGATTACATATAGTCAATTCACAATACCTTACTATCACAATGCAACCTAAAAGATACCAAAAACCTAAGAGTCCTGATTAAAAAACATGTCAATACATCGACTTATCATGCCCCCCAACTTTAAGGGTTTGCTGCTCCTGTAGCAAAAGGAAAATTTCTGATTTTTGCTCAAACTCTGAAATCACCAAAAGTGTCCTGTCCGGTTCCCTTGGAAGGCAAATTCTAATAAAATCTTTTCATTTTCTCCAACCTAGACCATCTAGTTGTTTCTTCCACAATTGCATCATAATTTTGTTATGTTGGTTGGCATGCCAAAAGTGGCCACATAATGATCGAAGGCTAAAAGATTAATGGCAACTAGTTATTGGATTTCTCCCTACCTAGCTATATGTATTTGGAGGCTCTATGTATAGCTGCATGAAAATTCTGTAATGAGTAAGGTTCTCCTAGTTTTAAATGATTTGGTAGATGATTCCAATGTTGAGTTATCCCTTCTAGTGCGGTTGTCCTACGGGTCTAAACCAATTGCTCATATGCTTGATAGACTTCCTCTCTCATTGGAAGTACTATCTTACTAACATCATATCTTATTAGCAACTTTTTCCAATCATAATATAGAACCCTGGGTGCTTCTAATTCCCTCCTCAATGGCAATGGACAATCAAGTTCTAATTTTTCAAACTCCCTGGCTTGTGGTCCTATAATCATCTCATTTTGGATCCACGACATTAGAGCTCTGAGATGGATATCCCTAATGTACAACAAAGGATTCCATTCTCTGTCTTGGGGTACAACATAGTTATGTAAATATAATTCACATAACAAATTCCTTACAGCATGTGGGGAGGTTTGATAAGCATGATAGAATTCCTCAAGTGTTTCCAAGGATGGATTAAGGTCCCTAAAAATGTTGTTTAGTCTGAAATTCAGATACCACTCTTTCAAGTGTACTACATAAATTCTTAGGGGTGCCCTACACTGCATTATCTCAGGAACCATATCATAAATATCTTCTACCTTAGCTTCCAATTCTTTAATTCTATTATCTTTCTTTTCAATCTCTTTTTGTTGCTTATTAATTATCCCTTGCAATGTATCCTTCTCTATTTCCCATTGCCTAAAATATGTTAAAGCAATTGATAAACTAGTTAGGGATGAAGGAGGTCTAATAGGTCCTACCTTAGACGATGGGATTTCTTCAACAAACTCCTCATTCTGAGTTGACATATCTCCCACATTTTCTTCAGGTTGTTGTAGAACATCATCAACAAACTCTTCATATTGCAATGCCACTAAAGCAAGATTTTCTAGCTTATCCATTACAACTTCTTCCTAAATTTCTTCTTGGACTTCTTCTTTTGCAGGGTTTTCTTGCATTTCCTTCTCTGCAACATCTTCTTCTTCTGAAGTTTCTACTGTAATAACCTCTGCTGGATTACTCACAGATTGAGCCTTTTGTATCCTCCTTCTTGTTCTCCTTACATACACTTTTGAAATAGATGCAGGAGTTTTTGTTTTTGTTCGATGCCTCTTGGCTACAGGAAGAATATGTGCTTCCTATGGCTGGATAACAAATTCTTCATCTGATTCATCCTTTTCCAGTTCTTTTCCTTCCCTTTGCAAAATAGGTGAATCTCTTTGAAGAGAGGCAGAGGGTTGTCCTTCAATTGAATCTGCTTCAATATTTCCTTCCATAATAATTGCAGCTCCTTTAGCAACCAGCAAACCCTCATCTTCACCAAAAAGATCTTCTACAACAATCTCTTCTTGAGCCGGTGGATTATTTTCAATAGGGGCTTCATCAACCCTAAATTGCAGAATATCCTCAAACACACCCCATTCCATTTGTGAAACATCTCCCAGGGACCGTTGTACAAGAAACTTCACCAGTCCATGATGGCTAACAGAGTGATTTCCATATTTTTTAGTCTCCTTAGCACTTATAGAAATGAGATGATACAAGAAATTTGGGACATTAACTCACCGGTCATGATGCAAATGACTAAGTAACTTGAAATGAGGTGAATGTAGATTTGAATACCATCCTTCACATGTAATATATTTCATAATATACAGAGCTACTTGAGGCCAATGTGTTGGCAAAGAAACCCTTCTAGTCCCTTGCCTATCCACCATTAAGGGTCTGTCAGTAGAAATTGTGACCTCTGCCCTGGCACTCCTTGCATCCTTTGATTCTGGAAAGAGTTCTCCTTCTTACAGCAACCCTGTGACCTTTGCAATTTGCTGCTCCATAGAAATTACCCTCAACCCTTTAACTATAGCTTCTCCTTCATCAAAGGAATGCATAAATTCTGCAGCTATTTCATCCTTGAAATCCCTGATTTTCAAGAAATAATCTAGCCAGCCGTGGTTTTAGAAATAATGCACATAGACAACATCCTGCAGCAACCCTTCATGGACCGTTGGTTCATGGCAAATTAGATCACCACCCATCTTTTACTCTGATACTTCTGCAGCTTCACCAAAATGTTTGATAGTTTCACAAAAACTAAAATCTACATAGCTTAATTTTGGTGGCAGAATTTATTATTCACTTGTGTGAAATAATAATCATCATAAGTAATGTCAGTTAGGAAATCAATTAAATCTTATTGGGAAAAAGGACCATCAAGTACCCCCCCAACTTAACCTAGCATGTGTCCACATAGGCTGACAAGATTTTGGGTTTGGAGCGGACTTAAAGAGGATAAAAATCATAATGAACTAATAAACGCATAATTAAAATAAAGTACAATATACACGTACCTGCAATTGGGTGAAAATGATGGCGAAATGAAATGAAGTGACAGGTAAGAAAGTGGGATGGAATGTAGTGAATGGAATTTTATGTATGGAGAACAATATTCCCATGGAAATATTTTATTATGATATGGTAAATAAGTTCACTGCAGAGGCTGTAGGAACATCACCTTTATCAACATGCTCAAGTGCAATAGGAAGCTCATGAATTGATACTAAATCATTGGCAGTTGCTATAGGAACTTGTATTTCATTTTGGGGAGCAAATTGCTATAGGAACTCTTCTCTAGTAGTTGTCTTGTGATAAAGTTGTAGTCCGTGTCCATTTACTAAGAGTTTAAATCGAACAGGATCTATTGTGGACAACCAGACTGCTCCATTCTGAAAAACTTCTTCTACCTCATAAGGACCCAACCACCTTGTTTGGAGTTTTCCCATAGCATCCTTATATCTAGAATCATACAAGAGTTCCTAGTCACCAACTTTGAATTTCTTTTCTCTGATATATTTATCATGCCATCTGGCTCTTTGGTTTTAAGTCAATTCTGTCTATTGAACAACTATCTTTCTCCATTCATCAAGAGCATTTAATTGTTGAATGCATTCTTTCTGTGCTTCAGTCAATGTCATATTCAGTTGTAGAGCTATTCTCAAAGTTTTATGCTCGAATTCAATAGGCATCATTGTTGTTTTGCCATAAACCATCTCAAAAGGTATGAATCCAATTGGTGTTTTCCATGTTGTTCTATATGCCCAAATTGCCTCTGAAATCCAATGAGACCAATCTTTCTTGTGAATAGACACTATTTTGGTAAGAATAGCCTCAAGCTCTCTATTGGTAACTTCTACTTGGCCATTAGACTATGGATGATATTGAGTAGATTTCCTATGTCTTATATTGTATTCATTGACCAAAGCTTTTATCAATGTTGATGTAAATTGAGGTCCCTGATCTGAAACAATTTCCCTTGGTACTCCATACCTTGTAAATATTTCTTCATAGAGAAACTCAGCCACCTTATTATCTCTTGCATGTTGCATAGATCTAGCTTCTACCCATTTTGTCACATAGTCTGTACATACTAAGATATAAGATTTGCCATTAGAATGTGGATCAATGGGGCCAACAAAATCTAATCCCCACTTGTCAAATGGTGTAATAGATATTTGAGGATATAGTGGCATCTCATTAGATTTTGTAGGTCTGTCCATTCATTGACATCTATCACACTTCCTTGTGTACTGAGCTGCATCCTTGTGTAGTGTAGGCCAATAGTAACCGGTATTGAGTATTTTCAGTGCTGTCCTTTTGGCAGCAAAATGACCTCCACATGGCTCGTCATGACATGCGTGCAAGATGTCATATGTTTCATCCTCTCTAACACATCTTCGTATGACTTGATCAGGTCCAGTATAAAATAGACAATCAGTAATCCATGAAAAATTAAAACTTTTTTCGACTAGCAACCTTCTTTCCTTAGGAGAAAAAGAAATTGGCATCTTAGCTGCAGCTAAATAGTTGGGAATATCAGCATACCAAGGAGTATGAGCCTATATGAGAAACAAATGCTCATCTGGAAAAGTGTCATCTATCATTGTAGAATCTTCCTGCAATTGAAGACATGAAAGATAATCTGCAACAACATTAGACTTCCCTGGCTTATCAACAACCATGCTATCAAATTCCTGTATCAACAATAACTAGCGAGCTAGTCTACCAGTGATTGATGGCTTATTCATGAGATATCTAATTGTAGTATGATCTATATGCACAAATATGGGGTACCCTATAATATAGTGTCTAAACTTGTTAAGGGCATATATGACAGCTAGCATTTCCTTTTCAGTAACTGTATAATTCAATTTAGGTCCTTGCAAATTCTTGCTGATATAATTTATTACATTTTCCAACTTGTCAACTTTTTGTCCCAGCACTACTCCTATGGCATAATCAGATGCATCAGTATGGATTTGGAATGGTAGAGACCAATTAGGTCCTTTTAGAATTGGTGCTTGAGTCAAAGCATGCTTAAGCTTTAAAAAAACTTCATTACATGCTGAGGTCCATTTAAATTCTGCATCTTTAGTAAGCAGTGTATATAAGGGACTTGCAATTTTGCTAAAATCTTTGATAAACCTTCTGTAGTATCCAGCATGGCCAAGAAAACTTCTCACATCTTTCTGCTTCATAGGATCATTAATATGCTGAATAACCCTAATCTTTGCTGGATCCACTTGTATACCTTGTACAGATATATGATGACCAAGGACTATTCCTTCTTCCATCATAATAAAACATTTCTCACTGTTTAAAGACAAGTTGCAGTCTTCACACCACTACAAAACTTTCTTCAAATTTCCTAATGCTTGATCAAATTCAGAACCATAAATTGTAAAATCATCCATATAAATTTCCATAATGTTTTGAGAAATATCAGAAAAAATACTGATCACTGTCCTTTGAAAAGTGGCTGGAGCATTACACAACCCAAAAGGAAGAACAAAATATGCATAAGTGCCCCATGGGCAAGTAAATGTTGTTTTCTCCCGATCCTCAGGAGCTATTTGTATCTGATTATAGCCACTAAATCCATCAGGAATGAAAAATATCTCTTACCAGCAAGAGAATCCAATACCTGATCCACAAATGGCAGTGGAAAATGATCTTTCCTTGTGGCTAAGTTCAAGGCTCTATATTCAACACATACTCTCCATTTGCCTCCCTTTTTAGGAACTATCACCAAAGGTGATACCCATTGACTATCAGAGATAGAATAGATAAACCCAGCTTTCAACAATTTTTGTAGTTCTTCTTTAACTATCTCCTTCAAGGTAGGATTAACTCTTCTTTGAGGTTGTCTGAGGGGGAAACACTCATCCTTTATGTAAATGCGATGAGTACAAACTACTGGATCAATTCCATTCATATCCTTGTAATCCCATGCAAAAGCATTTCTATGGAGTTTCAGTAGGTCCACTAAGCTATCCTTTTGAGTATCTGCTATATTCTTATTGATGTTCAAATATTTATTCAATTCAACTTCTATCTTGATAGTAAGATCAATCTAATTTATATCAGAAATATGAGAATAAGACAATTCCTGCGGCAACAAGGTATGCAAGATATCAGTGGCTACAGGAAAGTCCAACCCTACAATATTCGGAACCAATTCCTGTAATTCTTGGTCTTCTTTTAATTCATTTATCAAGACTTTATAAAGGATTTATTCTTCATCATATAACTACATGAGTGGCACTTGATTAATCATCATAAGGTGATTAATAGAGTCAATTTCTTCAGATTCCTCTCCCAAAATAGGCTAGACAGCCTATTGCTGCTCAAGCTGAGGTTGTGCAGGGGAATACAAGGCTAATGTTTTTGTGGAGCTGCCATCTCAAATAGTCATGTCTCCCGATCTACACTCAATATATGCATCAGTTGTTGCAAGCCATGGTCTTCCCAAAATGACTGGATATCCCCCCAATGTTATTTTTTTGGAGATAAATTCATAAAGTCTGCAGGATATTCCTAGGAATCTAGAATAACTACTATATCCTCTATGATACCATCAAATCTTACTGCAGAGCCATCAGCAAGTTGGAGAACTGTGGGTGTAGCCCTTAAACTATCTATCTCTAGATGTTTCATTACTTCCCTTATCATTACATTAATGGATGCCCCTAGATCAACTAGAACATTTTTTATTTGACTGCCATTAATGACTATACTCACAACAGGACTACCTGGATCAGAATACTTTGGAATAGCAATTTTTCCTAACATAATATCAGCCAATTGACCCATAACATGAACTATTTTTGGATCCTTTTTCTTTCTACCAGGTTTCTTTAGGCATGCTTCTCTCAATGTCTTACCATATATTGGGACATCCTTTATTGTTTGCAACTATGGAATTTTAACACAAATATGCTTTAGTTGATCAAGAATATCAAAGCTTTGTTGTTGTTTAGTGGAAACTTCTTTGTCTTTCAGTCTATGGAGAAATGGTGGTAATATTTGATTATGAGGTATTACATCTTTAGGATCAGAGATTGGCTGCTCTTCTTGTACCTCAGTAACAATTGGTTGAGAGGGATTAGGTAGAGTTGTGTTAGATCGAAGGTGAATATCATCTAGTGATAAAGAATAGGCTGGGTATTGATTAGCATCAGTTGAATAAGCTTGTTGTTGTTGCTGAGATTTGATATTTGGATTAGGCAACAGTTGAGTAGGCAGCTATGTTGGCTTAGTAGGTGGTGATGTAGCTGTAGGAGGTGGAATTAAAGCAGGAGGTTATGGCTGTTGAACAGGGGGCTAATATCCAAAAGATTGGGATGACCATGATGGGTTTCCCCTCCATTGAGAGGTAGGTTGCCAATTCCCTTGAAACTGGTTCCCTGCGCCCTGAGGTGGATACCAGTTTCCCTGTGGCTACTACCACTAGAGAATTTGATTAGCAAATTGTTGTCCTTGGCCTTGTGATCCATACCAATGTGGATAATTACCAAAATTTTGAGAATACTGTGGTTGTCATTGGTATTTGGTGCCTAAGAATTACCACTATAACTAGAAAAGGAAAGTGGATCAGCTGGCATACCTTATCTTTGAAAATTTGGTCTTCTTTGAGTAACATGGAAGACTTGTTCATCCTCACCTTGAATTGGTTTGAAATTAGGTACTTCAACATTTGTAACCATCTTACATCTACAATCTTTCTTCCGCTACTTACAATGAGGACAGAATTTTGCAAGAAATGCATCAGCTTCCTCAAGCTTCTTCTTAGCTGCCAATGTATCCAAATGAGTAGCCATATTGTTTATAATTTCCTCCTTGAAATCTTTTAACAAATGGCTAAGTTCTAATCTAGAAACTCCAGTTCTGGATGATGATGATGGTGCCCTTGGCTTAAATCTCCTATTCTTCTTAGAAGTAGATCTGGAATACTTCTTGCAAATTTTTCCTATTTCAGCCCAAGTAGATTGTGTAATGTCACCTCCCCCCATGAGATCTAAGGATTCAGTGCATTCATCACTAATACCCCTCAAGAATATCAATTTGACGGAATCTTCATTCAGAGTACTATGCTTGGACTTCTTGACACTAAACAAAAACCTTTCCAGATAATCCTCAAGGCTCTCATCTTCAATTTGTGTTATTCTAAAGATATCATCCCCATGACGATCAGTGCCTCTACAATAATCTTTGTATTTTGCAAGAAACAACCATTTCATCTCATCCTATGTATTGATTGTGCTACTACCCAAGCTCATAAACCATCTCAAGGATGACTCCTTCAAAGTGGCTGGAAAATTTTTGAGTCTATGGGCATTTGTAGTATAATCAAAACTCCTACAAAGAACATCAAACTCAAACATAAATGTATCTGGATCCTCTGTCACCAACCCATAGAATCTAGGAAGTGAAGATGCTAGAATGTTCTTGAGGTTAGCATTATCTTGCTGGTCAGAGATGGGAAACTCAAATGTTGGACCAAGTGGTGGTGGATTATTTCCAACAGGAGGTGGGTTCCCTTGCATTGGACTTGTGGGGGTTATTACAATAGGAAATTCTTCTTCTTGTGGACCAAAAAGGAACTGAAGACTACCTTCTGGAAATTTAGACTCAGGGTGATTCAAATTTTGTGGGACTTGATATAGTTTAGAAAAAGGATTTATATCTGGAGAATTATCTTCTGCATGAGTAGTATGAGTGGGCAAAAATCTACCTCTGGCATCTCTTCTTCTATTATGCATGCAGATTCATGAAATTTCAAACAACTAACTAAAAACTAAAATAATCATAAAAGGTTCTTAGCTTGACACCATCCTCGACAACGACACCAAAAATGTGTACCCCAACTATAATGACAATAATACCTCTAATTGAAATCCCAATCTGAAGTTTGGACATTCATATGGTAGAGTTTACTATTCTCATGGCTGGTGTTCATTTAGTTGTCAATCTAGGAACGTAAAACTTGAAATGGGTCTGCAATATATATGCACTAAGCTCCTTAAATGATTATTCTGGATTACTGTAATGACTAACATTATGTAAAAAGGAAAGGTAGGAATGGAAATCATAAAAGGCTAAATGAAAGCTTCACAAAACACTGCTGAAATGATCTAATGAAAATAACAAGAATCACACTATTCTGTCTTGGCTGCAGGAATAGTCAAAGGATCTATTTCTAGTGACTGCAAGAACAATTCAGTCATGAACTTCTACTGCAACTAAGTAAAACTAACTTTAATTATCTTAAACACAAGATCACTCACCAAGTGGGCCCCCTTGGATGAGTGATATCAAACTCTTACCAAAGAACTATTAATAGATCAGAACAACATATTCTTATTCATTTCTTCCTGAAAAATGATTACATATTCTAAAAGAGAAAATTCAAAATGCTTGACAAAACTCTGCTCAATTCCTTTTCATTATGTCTCACTCTTAGAAAAGAAGGAAGAGCTTATTATAAAGAAAAGATCAACTACAATGGACAACTCAAGTTACACCCAGAAGAAGAGGCAGATAATTGTCAGATGAAGGAGATAACTGAGAGCTTGGATGCAGGAACCGTGGATTTGAAACTGAACCATAGTCTTTGCACGCCAAAGCGATATTTTGCGAATTCAATATGCACCAGAGTTAAACTCCCATGGTGAAGTACAAATACTCTGATTATGCCATACATTGTGCTCACTTGAATCTCCTCCAGTTTGACCTCCAGTTATTTGAACGTGATTCTCCAGTCCTTAGGTGTGAAAGAAAATCATCCACCGCAGCATCAATTATTATCTGCACTAAAACAGAAACAACATACAAGGACATGCATATATATCTTACTTTAATTAATACATTCATTAACTCACATATGAAATTATCCTAAATAATCCGCATATCACAGGGACAAATCATTTGGCTACAGGAATAAATTGACATGGTTGTAGGAATTAACCGACAAAGTTCAAACATGATTTCTTAAGTTCAATTTTAAAAGATGGATTACATATAGTCAATTCACAATACCTTACTATCACAATGCAACCCAAAAGATACCAAAAACCTAAGAGTCCTGATAAAAAAACATGTCAATACATCAACTTATCAGAGATTTGGTTATTTGTTTATTCGGCTTTGCATATTTGCTGTTACCGGAAAATAGGTCCACGATATGCACCGACAAGCATATCTATTCTAGATCAACATGACACGTTAAGGAGATGATTTATTATTATTGTAAATGCATTGAGCCGACACCTTGCATTGAATATTGATTTACTTGTAATTGATTTTATTGTAATATCTTTTAGTGAGCCGACCTATTCAATTGGTCTTAGGTTATGGTATAAATGTAAGATCTCATTTGTGAGATTGATATGGGATTAGAAAAAGAATTGTAATAAGGTATATGTGAAAATAAGTAGAGCTATACATGCAGACATCATTTGAAGGTTAAAGGAAGGTTTTTGTGAAGGCAATCAGAACTAAACCGGTACTGAATCCATCATATGAAGATTCTATTTTGTGCAGTACATTATTATTTGATTTAACCATCCAATTGTAGTCAATGTGACTCTCATTTGTGATTGAGCAGTGAGCTCTAGGCAGCTGGCCTTTCTACATGTGCAGACTCCATATTGTACACATATACTATCTGTAGTAGTATCATTTGATTGTGGGTAAGACTTCCCACTGTGGTTTTTCCTCTTACAGGGTTTCCACGTCCAAATATTTGTGTTATGTGTTGTGGATGTTATTGTCTTTCTATTTCATGAATTAATCTTTACCGATACTGCAATTAGCTGATAAAACTGTCTACCAACATAAATTTTGGTTTACCGGCATTAAGTATTAAGTTTTGGTTAAATTTATTGGACAACTTATTCACCCCCCCCCTCTCAGTTGTCTCTGGGACCTAACAATTGGTATCAGAGCCTAGTCCTCTTTTTGCAGAAGTTTAACAACTTGAGGAGATCCAATGTCTTCTAACTATTTTAGGAAGGACGGTCTGAAACTTGATGGAACTAACTATGGCATATGGAAGATTGGGATGGAGACACATTTGAATTGCATTGGAAAGGACATATGGGATGTTACAAAGAATGGCTATACTGCTCCTACTCAAGGTCAACCTAATCCACCAACCTTGGCTAAAGATGAAGAAAATGATTGCAAAGCAAGAGAAGCACTTTTGAGCGCATTGTCAGATCAGTAAGTCATAGGATTATCAGATAGATCTACTGCTAAAGCTATTTGGGACAAACTGGAAACATTGAAAGAAGGAGATTCCATAGTCAAAATTGCAAAAATTGAATGCTTCCGAGTTAGGTATGAAAGTCTTAAAATGGAAGAAGAAGAAAGAATTTCTACTTTTATGGAAAAAGTAAATTAAATTGTTTTGGGTATACAATGTTGTGGAGGAACCTTAAGTGAAGATGAGATTGTTTCTAAAGTTTTAAGAGATTTGCCACTGACATATTAAATGAAAGTTACTACTATAAATGAATTGAGAACAATTCCTAATGCATCAGTATCTGCAGACACTTTGGTTGGAAAACTTTTAGCTTTTGAGCTTGAGGAATTTGGTCCTGTTACTACTATTAAGATAGTTCTATCTTTCAAGGCATCATCATCATCTATAGCATCATCATCATATTTTGATAAATCTGATTGGAAAGCCTTCTATGCAAGAGAACTTGAAGAAAGCAGGAGAGAAAATGAAGAACTTGAAGAACTTGAAGCACTATTTGCAAGGAAAATGCTTAAAGGTCCAATTGGAAGTAAGTATGAAGGTAAAGCACCCTTTAAATGTTTTAACTATAATAAGATTGGTCATATGGCTTCTAGCATAACACTGATTATCCGCAATACAAATTTAAGAAGAATAGAGATAAATCTTGTTATTATGCTGATGAAGGAGTTACTGATGATTCTGATGAGGATCCGATAGACAATGGATAGGCTTTTGTTGCTATAACAGAAGATCAACCGACATGTATTGTTCAACCGGTAGAGTAGGCCTTGGCAGCTAAAGTTGAAGATAAGGATGAATGGATTATTAATTGAGAATGTTCACATCACATGATTGGTGATAAGAGTAAATTCTTAACCTTTCAGGAATACAATGGAGGTCTAGTAAGATTTGGAGATGATAAAGCTTGTTTGATCAAAGGAAAAGGCACTATATCTTTTGATGGTAAGAACAATACTAATAATGTTTACTATGTTGAAGGTTTGAAGCATAATCCTTTGAGTGTTGGTCAATTAGTTGAGAAAGGATTTCAGTTACAATTCAAGAATGGTAAATGCAAAATCTTAAATAGAACTGGTTTGGAAATTGCCACTGGTAATCAGACTAGAGGTAATATCTTTCATTTGAACAACAATGAGAAAGCATGTTTGATTGCACATATTGATGAGAGTAGGTAATGGAATAAGAGACTTTGTCATGTAAATTTTGATTGCATTGTGAAAATTAGTATTACTAAGGTAGTAAGAGATTTAACTAAGATTGTTAAACCTCACAATACAATATGTAAGGAATGTCAATTTGGAAAGCAAGTTAGAGAAAATTTCAAGAGTATTCTAGAGAAGTCTAACAATGTTCTTGATTTAATTCATACTGATTTATGTGGTCCAGCAAGAACTACAAGTATATGAGGAGATAGGTATTTTATGCTAATCATTGATGACAATTCTAGAATGTGTTGGGTTACTTTTCTCAGTGAGAAATCTGAAGCATTTGGGAAATTCAAACTATTCAAGGTATGGTAGAAAATGAAACCGGCAAGAAAATCAAATGTTTGAGATCAGATCAAGGAGGTGACTTCACATCTAAGGAATTTAATACATTCTATGAGGTGAATGGGATCATAAGATAGTTATCAGCACCCCAAACACCCCAGCAAAATGGAGTTGTGGAAAGGAAAAACAAAACTATCTTAGATGTAGCCAGAAGTATGATATCAGAAGAAAATCTACCTCATATATACTGGAGAGAAGCAGTCAATACCACAATTTATACATTCAACAAAGTTCACATCAGAGGTGAAACCGGTAAGACCCCTTGTGTACTATGGTTTGGTAATACTCCTACTCTTAAATATTTTAGAATATTTGGAAGTAAATGCTATATTAGAAGAGATGAGTATATTGGAAAATTTGATCCTAGAAGTGATGAAGGAATATTTCTTGGTTATTCATCTAAGAGCAAGGCATATAGATGTTTTAACAAGAGATTGCAGAAAATTGTTGAGAGTGCAAATGTGAAGATTGATGAATAGTTTAGAGGAAATTCAAGGTACACAGACTCTGAACCAACAATAGAGATAATCACAAATGAACCTATTGTGAATACACCAGTATAGAATGGTGATCCAGTTACACCGACATCATCTGGAGATTCAACAGTCACTGAAGAACAATAACAAGTAAAATCACCCCGGTATGTAAGATTGAATCATTCTGAAGATCAAATAATTGGAAACAAATTTCAAGGAGTTATGACTAGAGGAAGATTGGAAGATGAAGAGGTATTTCTTATTTCTCAAATTGAACCTACATCAATTAATGAGGCATGTAAAGATAAAAATTGGATTAAAGCTATGGAAGATGTATTGGAATAAATTGAAAGGAATAACACTTGGTCATTAGTTCCCCGGCCTAAAGACAAAAATGTAATTGGAACAAAATGGGTTTTCAAAAATAAAATTAATGAAGAGGCTAAGGTAATCAGAAACAAAGCAAGATTAGTGTGTAACGGATATTCACAGAAAGAAGGAACTGATTACAATGAAACCTTTGCACTAGTAGCTAGAATTGAGGTAGTCAGACTTTTATTGGCTTTTGCAGCACACAAGAACTATAAAGTATATCAAATGGATGTTAAATGTACATTTTTGAATGGAGATCTTGAAGAAGAAGTTTATATTGAACAACCTGATGGATTTTCTTTGACAGATAACAAAGACATGGTTTGCAGGTTAAGGAAAGCTTTATATGGTCTAAAACAAGCTCCTAGAGCTTGGTATGCTAGATTGGACAAATATCTTTTAAAGATTGGATACACTAAAGGTAATGCTAACAACAATCTATACTACAAAGTGACTAATGATGAAATCTTGGTTATTGAAGTTTTTGTTGATGATATAATCTTTGGAGAAGAAGATGGTTTGTGTAAAAACTTTTCTAACAAAATGTAGCAAGAATTTGAAATGTCTATGATTGGAGAGATAAAATTCGTTTTAGGATTGTAGATTTCACAGACTGATAAAGGTATATTCCTATGTCAATCTAAGTACTTGAAAGAATTACTAAAGAAATTTGGCATGGAAAACTGTAAACCGGTAAGCACACCTATGACTACAACTGATAAATTATCTTTGAAGGATGAATCAACACCTGTTAATTTGACTAGATACAAGTCTATGATAGGAGGTTTACTATATTTAACACAAATAAGACCTGATATTATGAATGCAGTATGTATTGTTTCAAGATTTCAGAGTAATCCTAAAGAAAATCATGAATCAGCAGTGAAAAGGATTTTTCGGTACCTACAAGGCACTACAAATATTGGTTTATGGTATCCTAGAGATGAAAATTTTGACTTATGTGCATACACAGATGCTAATTGGGTAGGAGATGTGGATGACAGAAAAAGCACCACTGGTGGAGCATTTTTTCTTGGTAGCAAACTAATTTCATTGTTGAGAAAGAAACAAAGTTGTACAAGTCTATCAACAGCAGAATCAAAATATGTTACAGCAACAACTAACTGTACATAGGTATTATGGATCAAACAAATGTTGAAGGGCATAAAGGTAAAATGAAAGGAACCTATAACTATTTACTATGATAATATGGCAACAATTGATATATCAAAGAACTCTATATTTCATTCTAAGACTACACATGTTTCTATCAAATTCAATTTTCTAAAAGAGAATGTTGAAGCAAAAGAAGTGAAATTGGTTTATGTGAATACTAAAGAACAGATTGCGGATATTTTTACAAAGCCTTTTCCTAAGGAGACTTTTGAATATCTCAGAGAGAAACTTGGAGTCCTACCCCCACTGGTAGAGACGTAGACAGTTGATGTTTGTCATCAACCGACAGAATTAATAGAGAAATCTTTTTCTAGCTTTGATGAGGAGAGCTACTTCTCAGGGGGAGTAGTTGGTATAATAAGTTGGTATTTTGTATTTGAAATTGGTTTTTGTAATGCTTTGGCATTTGATGTCAAAGGTGGAGAGATATTAGGGAGAAACACATTATCCCTTGGGGGAGAGATTGTTACTTTGGGGAGAGATTGTTGAAGAGATTGATTACTCTCTGTATCTGTATTTTCATTTCTAGTTAATGATCTCTTTGAGAGATTGTTGGTTTTTGGTTTTTGGCATTTCTATTTTGGCACTTTGATGGTTTTTCCATCAATGCCAAAGGGGGAGATTGTTGGTATTTTAGATATGCTGATATGGTTTTGTCATTGATGTCAATACCTATCATCATTTGTCAACACTTATCAGCACTTGGAGATCTTTGGTTATGTTCATCGGCAAGTCAGAGACTTATGCACAGTCTTCGATATTTGGTTCATCGCTAGATTATATTGTTCATCAGCACTTGGAATGACTTAGAGACTACTTGGTTATGTCAAAAAAATTATTCGATCACTTGGTTTTGGTGATATGGTTATTTGTTTATTCGAGTTTGCATATATGTTGTTACTAGCAAATAGGTCCAAGATATGCATCGACAGACATATCTATTCTAGATCAGCACGACACATTATGGAGATGATTTATTATTATTGTAAATGCATTGAGCCAACATCACGCATCAAATATTGATTTACTTGTAATTGATTTTATTATAATATCTTTTAGTGAGCCGACCTATTCAATTGGTCTTAGGTTATGGTATAAATGTAAGATCTCATTTATGAGATCAATATGGGATTAGAAAAAGAATTATAATAAGGTATATGTGAAAATAAGCAGAGCTATACATGTAGACATCATTTGAAGGTTAAAGGAAGGTTTTTGTGAAGGCAATCAAAACTAAATCAGTACTGAATCCAACATATGAAGATGCTATTTTGTGCAATATATTATCATTGGATTTAACCATCCAATTGTAGTCAGTGTGACTCTCATTTTGTGATTGAGCAGTGAGCTCTAGGCAGCTGGCATTTCTGCATGTGCAGACTCCATATTGTACACACATACTATCTGCAGTAGTATCATTTGATTATGGGTAAGGCTTCCCACCATGGTTTTTCCCTTTACAGGGTTTCCATGTACAAATATTTGTGTTATGTGTTGTGGATGTTATTGTTTTTCTATTTCATGCATTAATCTTAACCGGTACTACAATTAAATGATAAAACTGTCTATCGGCATAAAGTTTGGTTTACTGGCATTAAGCATTAAGTTTTGGTTAGGTTAATTTTAGTTGACTTTATTGGACAATTGATGCACCCCCCCTCTCAGTTGTCTCCGGGACCTAACAAATTCATATCTGGTGAGTTCACTAACTTTTGTGAGAAGCATGGTATAAGGAGATAATTTTTTGCTCCTCGGATACCTCAGCAGAATGGTGGAAAGGAAGAACAGAACTATCTTGGATGTTGCCTGAACAATGATGATGGAAGCTCATCTACCTCATATCTATTGGAGAGAAGCAGTGAGCACAATAGTATATACATTCAACAGAGTAGATATCAAAGGAGAAACTGGTAAGACACCTTATGAATTATGGTTTGGCAATACACCTACAGTTAAGTATTTTAGAATATTTGGTAGTAAATGTTATATCAGAGAGAGATGATATCATTGGAAAATTTGATCCTAGATGTGATGAAGGCATATTTCTTGGTTATCCTAATAATAACAAAGCATATAGATGTTATAACAAGAGATTGTAGAGAATTGTGGAGAGTGCTAATGTCAAGGTGGATGAGCTGAATAGAAGTCAAATCAGAGTTTATGAGAATGAATCAGCCATGGAAATGATAATATTGGAACCGCTAGCACCTTTACCAGAACAAAATGTTAAACCAGTTAATCCGCTAGTATTAGAAAATTCAATAGTAACTAAAGAACCAGGAAGAGGAACAAAGAGTTAGAAGACTCTTGGGTATGTGAGATTGAGTCATTCAGAAGATCAAATCATTGGGGATAAGAACAATGGAGTGATGACAAGAAGAAGACTAGCAACTAATGAGGTATGTTTAATTTCTCAAGTTAAGCCGGTATCAATAATTGAAGTATGTAAAGATGAATGTTGGTTGAAAGCTATGGAAGAAGAATTAGATTAGATTGAGAAGAATAACACATGGAATTTAGTTCCCTAGCCTAAAAATAAGAATGTTATTGGAACTAAATGGGTTTTTAGGAATAAATTGAATGAGGATGGTCAAGTTGTAAGGAACAAGGCTAGATTGGTTTGTAAAAGATATTCTTAGAAGGAAGGAATTGATTATGGTGAGACTTTTGCACCTGTAGCTAGGATTGAAGCTGTAAGATTATTTCTTGCCTATGCTGCCATAAAAACTACAAGGTTTATCAGATGGATGTCAAGTGTGCATTTTTGAATGGGGACCTTAATGAGGAAATTTATATTGAGAAACCTAATGGTTTTTCACTTTTAGATGATAAAAACATGGTTTATAGGTTAAGGAAAGCTTTATATGGGTTAGAATAGGCACCTCGAGCTTGGTATGCAAGGTTAGATAAATATCTTTTGAAGCTTGGTTTCACTAAAGGTAATGTTGATAGTAATTTTCTTTTTAAAGTCATTGATGATGATATATTGATTATTGAAGTTTTTGTTGATGAAATCATTTTTGGAGGTGAAGATAAGTCGTGCATGGAATTTTCTAATAATATGGAGAAATAATTTGAAATGTCTATGATTGTGGAAATGAAATTTTTCTTAGGTTTGCAGATTATTTAGACTGATAAAGGTATTTTCATCTATCAAACAAAGTATGCTAGCGAATCGTTGAATAAATTTCGTATGGTAGATTCTAAACTGGTAAGTACTCCTATGGTTACAGGTTATAAATTGACAAGGAAAGATGAATTTGCACTGGTAAATCCTACAAGATAAAAATCTATGATTGGAGGTCTTCTATATTTGACTTAGATTAGGCTTGACATAATGAATTTTGTTTGTATTGCATCTATATTTTAGAGTGATCCTAGAGAAAATCATGGGAGTGCAGTGAAAAAAAAATTTAGATACTTACAAGGTACATCTGAATATGGTTTGTGGTACCCTAAGGATGATGACTTTACTTTATGTGCATATATAGATGCAGATTGGGCTGGTGATGTTGATGACCAGAAAAGTACTTCTGGTGGAGCTTTCTTTCTTGGAAAGAACTTGATTTCATGGATCAACAATAAATAATCATGTACTTCTTTATCTACTACTAAAGCTGAGTATGTTGTTGCTGCTACTAACTATACACAAGTTCTATGGATGAAGAAAATGTTGAAGGATATTAAAGTGCATTGCATTGGACCAATAGTTATTCACTGTGATAACTCTGCTACTATAGACATATCAAAGAATTTGTTATTTCACTCTAAGACAAAGCACATATCTATCAATTATAACTTTTTGAAGGACGAGGTGGAAGAAAATGAAGTTAGATTGGTTTATGTGAACACTAAAGAACAGATTGTAGATATTTTCACTAAACCTTTGCCTAAAGAATCATTTGAGTACCTGAGAGACAGATTAGGGGTTTCTGCCCCTCTAAAAGAGAATTGATTGATGTTATTTGGCATCAATCTGGTATGCATTATCAAAGATATTATTCATTCCACAATTGATGTGGGGAAGCTATCACTTAGGGGGAGTAGTTATCCTTGTGTTTCAGTGGTTTGTGTTTTTGCTTTGATATTTCTGTTAGATTTCTAGCATTGATGTCAAAGGGGGAGAGATATATGTGAAAAACAGAGCTTTACAAAGATATAATTCACAGGGGGAGTTTGGTCTTTGTTTCAGAACTTCATTGCTATATCTTTGTGTGGGAGATTGTTTGGTTGTCTTCCATTGGGGGAGACTTGTTTGGCATTTCTTGGCACTTTGATATTTTTCACATCTAGTGTCGCCATCAATGCCAAAGGGGGAGATTGTTGGCCATTTGGAGGAATTGATTATGTGTTGCATTGATGTTTTTTCATTGATGTCAACACTAGCTATTTTTGTTGCTTTATCGACACCCTTCTGGTTCTGGTAGGTTGTTTGGTTTCTAGTTGGATTGGATCATCATGATCTGGTATGCTTTGGTATGTTTTGGTTATGGAATTGGCTTACTCAAATTCATGCTTAGTCAGTTGATTTTATTCTGGTGATCGGATGCTATCTTGTATGTTGGCAAGATTGGTTTGTTGTTCTGATAAGGGTTTCATTGGCAGAGCTTTGTTGAAGATCTTTGATGATATGCATAAGTGGTGTTGGTGTGGCTTCTAGTGGAGATTCAGGATGCTGATGGTGATCATGTTCGAGAATTAGTTGATTGGGATCATTTCTTTAGCATGTGTGGACCTATACTAGGTCCCGGTATTGTCTAGGTTATGGATCAACTTAATGTAACATGTGGATTGGACCTCTCGATGTGTTTCCGAGATGTCTTATGGGTTGGATATTATTTGTTTGGTCTTAGGCCGACATGTTTTGTAATTATGTAATTGTTTTATTGCCTGGTGGCCGACCTAATTGTTTATGGTCAAGGGTTTGTATATATATGATGTAAGATCTCATTGTAGATCATCATGGGTATGGGAAATGGATATGCAAGGAGCGAATAATGTAATCATCATTCAAGCAGAGGATTTGGTGGATCAATGGTGATCTAGTTGGGTTTATGTAAGAGGATTTAGTCCTCTGGTATTGAGATTAACCAGAATTGTATTCAGGCATAGGAGATGCTATCTTTGCAGTTCATTTATTTCTCCAAATTGTAGTCTAGATTTCTATGAAGTCAGTGAGAATCCTTTTGTGATGAGAAGTCTGCTCTAGGATGTTTGCCATCTTGCAAGTGCAGGCCCCTCAATTGTAATTCACATACTTACTACAGAAGTATTATTTGACTGTGGGTAGGCTTCCCACCATGGTTTTTCCTTTTATCAAGTTTTCCCCATATAAATCTTAGTGTCATGTGGATGGTATTTATTCTTTGATTATTTCTTATTCTTTTTTGGTTTATCTACTATTTCGGTATTTGGTTTATGCATTTTGGTATTGATCTTTTGGGTTCTGGTATTAAATTTTGAATTGCTTAAGGTTTCAGTGATCTGGTGACAATTGATTCACCCCACTCCCTCTCTCAATTGTCTTCTGATTATTTGAACTGTCTAACAATCTTGGGGTGCCTGACCCTCATTGTCCCTTTTAAAGGTTGCCTAAGACTTTGATGCATCTCTTCAGGTTCTGTAGAAGAGCCCAACAGTTGTGGGTTTGGATTCATGATTTCTTCAGGCCTTTTTGGCCCGAACCCTTTTCTTGGCATATGTTGTTATTGGGAGAGTCTCCATGGCTTCATTTCAAATTCACCTAGATTTTGCATGCTTTTAGAATGGAAATCCTCTTTAGTTTATGGAAAGATAGAAATGTTGTTTAGTTTTCTCGTGGCAATATTACCAAATTTTGCTACAGCTAAATTTGGTGGCCTATTATAGGCCTTACAGATTGCATTTTGAAGAAAGGTACACCAAAAAAAAAATTAAATTTTCTTCATTGTGCACATCATGTATTAAAATTTCAAGTTCATTTAACATATGTAAGTATTTCAAGCAAATAACACCAAAAGATTGCATATAAATAGCTTTTGTATTACAAGAAATGTATAAGGTGTCCCACACATGCTGTGTGAATAGCTAAAACTGAAACTATAAACAAATATTTTCATACCATTATGAAAATAACCTATAAAATAGAAGAAGAAAAGAGTATGAGAATAGGGTAGCCCATCATTCCCTAGAATGATGAGTCTAAGCTTTAGAGAGTTGTTGAGCCACAACTACTCATCCACTCCAGCTTCTTCCACTCACATTTCAAGAGTACATGCAAGAGACTTGATGTTTATGTTTGAGAAATGAGGATTATCATACTTTCATACCCAAACTCAACAAAATAATAGTTCATCTACATAAGGATATCAAAACATATGCCTACACCTATCAGTATGTCAGAATCAGAAGCAAGGAATCAATGTAGAGAGACTTCCGTGAGATAAAAATAGATACTGTGTTTTATCTAATGTGTTTGTTCCATGTGCAGATACAAGGATCACATAGTACATCATTGATTTATCATTTAAGCATGTGGGGTTAAGTGAGGATCTCACAAGGTTTAAGCCCAACATGCTAACATGTCAATAAGGTTTCAGAAGGTAGAGGCTTATCATCCACAATAGTGAACTCTCGAGGTCACTGTTATAAATGAGATGCTAATATCCAATGAAGCCATGCTGGCCAGATAAAAGGATAGACAACCCTAGTAAGGTCTTAGAGTGACTAAGTTTTCTTAGTTATTGTGCAATAAGAAGGGTATTAGAGGCATCTATGTAACTATCATACAAGAGTGAATAAGTGATAGAACATCATGAAGTTGATATTAAGTGCAGTCATCAATAGGACTGTCTAGGAGAACCATGATAAATTCTTTACTATCTATGTCAAAATGATCTAACACTAGCACCAAGAATGCAATGAAGAAGTTATAGGTTATATGACAAAAAACACTTAAAAGAGCAGGTTCTAGCACATGAGTGTTCAAGAAAAGTTTGTGAAAAAAGGTGATGATGACCCATGCTCCTAGAATAGCCCAAAGAATAGTGCACATATACTGTCACAAGGCCAAATAAGAAAAAGAGATCATTAATGGAAGATAAGGAACTATCACATAAATTATACATAGTAAACAATCCCAATGATAGCTCAAACTCAAAAAATGTTCACAGTTAGTTAGCTTGGGATAGTAATACTTTTGTTAAAAAAAGCAATGAGTTGACTATCATAGTCTCATAGGATGGTCATGATCGACATAAGAATATAGTCTCTTTAATC
The DNA here is from genome assembly GCF_030272615.1 of Cryptomeria japonica. Taxonomy (NCBI): domain Eukaryota; kingdom Viridiplantae; phylum Streptophyta; class Pinopsida; order Cupressales; family Cupressaceae; genus Cryptomeria; species Cryptomeria japonica. The sequence goes on along the minus strand of NC_081409.1, from coordinate 429,918,833 downwards.
ATATACAACTTGTTGTCCTAACAGTGTCAAACCAAAAACAAAGCTTTATTGAAATACATTTGATGCAACTTAAAAGAGTAGAAACCATGTCATAAGTTTTGAAAGTTAAGTTACCTTTTGCCATGTTTTTATAGAGAAATGCAGTCCTTGGATGTTTAGAGTTGTAAGTATCAATGGTCCAGTCAAGACATGGATGTACTAGTGAAAATGAGAAAACAAGAAGACATAGATCAAAAGGGTAAATAAAGATTCAACACACATTCTAAACACTCCTATGGACAATATCATAAGGCAAGGTCACATTGAAGTGACCTATCAAAGGTCACTAATGCTATAGGAGAATTGATTTAGAAAGAGAGTTGTGATCATTGATAGTGATATGAACCAAAAAAAAAAGAGTGCATTATGGAGCAACTAATGTCAGACAGTGCACATAGATTAGTCAAAGGATGTATTGTCAAATCATAGGGAAAGAAATATCAAATTTCATTGAGGTGTAGTCTGAAATTTTAGTGGTAAGAGGATCTTCATAGTGGATGGGATCCACAAAAAATTGGTTTAAAGATTTCAATGATCTTGAATCAAAACAATCTGTTTGGAGGTCATAACTAATCATCATGTTATAGTCACGGGTGTATTTGAGTAGTGCCTAAAATGAGAAAGATCATTATTAGAAAGAATGATAAGGGGAGATTATATAGTCACCAAATAGCATGAATTAGTTTGTGCATAGTGAGACACTGTTACTATGACAATCAAACATCAAATAAAATGACAATGAACAACTACAAGTGTTTAGATCATTGTCTCAATCATTGAACATCACCATATCCACTAAAGGTGTCTCAAAACTATTAAGATACAAATAGTCTTACAATGAGACAAGGTATCAAATAACATTGTAATTTAGGCACATGGTAGAGTGAAGATGAGATTCTATTATAAAGAGGACCGTGTGTTAGTTTGCAATCAACTTAAATCCAGTACTTCTTCAACAAAGTGCAGCAAAAGGCAATCATAGTAGTGAGTAACCCAACACAGCCTAGGACAGACAATGAGTTAAGAAACCACGTGAGCATAGGTACAGTTGTATGACTAAGAATAAGGAGCCAACCTTAGCCCATAAAAGACCTTCAAATGAAAACCCCAATAAAGAAGCTACAACAAGTGGGGAATGACATTTTCATGACAGTCATAGACCTTCAAGAAATGCATAATACAAAGGCAACATTGAAGAGATCACAACCACCATTGACAAGAAATGAGCCAAGAAATAACAGTGAGTAGCATTTTTGGTCTCAATCCATAAGGGCAATCCAAAATAATGATAGTGCTAAGCACAAGTTAAAAGTCCCAAAAAGGCAACCATCACTACTAGCCCAAGGATGGACATGAACACAAAAAGATCTAATGAATCCATGTGACTAAACCCAAATGACAATAACATTTCTATCATAATCAAAATCAAGGCTTGAGTGAACAAACTTCAATGTTAAATATAATGTTTATCATGCACAACAAAGAAAATGTCACAATTCAAGAAGATCAAGAAAAGACTCCATGAATAGTAAGGTCAAAGCCATAAGGAGCAACCTCAAATCTATCAAGGACAACTTGCAATTAGATTAAATGATAGTGAACTCAAGAACAACAAATAATTGTTACCATTGTCAAGAATATTTAAGTGCATACACAGACAAGAAAAAGATTCATAAGTCATAGAATAATAAATAGTATGGAATATAGTTGATATAGGTAACAATATAAAGACAACACCATATCACTATTAAAAGTAGCAAAGGACTTATTATAATCAAAGGGTGTGATAATAAAAATAATGCAATGTGTAATAATTAGAGGTATAACACAGGCTTCAGCATCAAGATCTCTACCCAATAACAATCATAGCAGCAGTTTCAACTCATCATGCAGATGACCACTCTCAAAGTCCATGGTCATAAAGCAATCATAGTGAGATGTCTTGGATGCATTTTATGATAAAAAGTAAAGAATATTGATGATAGTCAAATATCATGCAGCTACAAATCAGATCTAGAGAAGATTGACATCAAGATAGTGATAAGAGAGTATCTCAGGATAGCATACTGAGCATTCAAAAGATAATGTGTATGGACAACCCATTATAGCAAACCCTCAAAAACAATGAAGAGACAATGCTAATGAAGAAATAGCAGAGATATTTGTTGATTTAATCATGGTGAATGCATCAAAGAATATAGTCTTAGATTTGGTATGAGTACTTCCAAGTTATTAAAGACAATTTGTTGCTAAAATATGGCATATCACAAAGAAAGATTACAACCTTACATTATTCCAAGGTATATAGATAGCTACAACCATGGAACACATTGAATACAAGATTATTAACAAGGTTTTAAGGCTGGGAAAGTAAAAGAATATACAACTCAAATAGAAGTCATGACAGTATAGAGTGATAAGATTAACAAGAAAGAAGCTCATATACAGTGAGTGTATCAAGCCAAGAACCTTCAAATAAAGCAATGGAAGACCCAATTTTGTAGTCACGGTCATAATATTTTTTTTTCAAAGAGAACCAATGAGTCAAAGCCATAGTTGACAATTATTATGCATCTAAAAGAGCATTCCCAGCCATGGATTTTGATTAGATAATAGTCATAAAGGTTGTGAAAGAGATCAAAAGATGATGTTGAATGATGAATCAATAAACATAGAGACCAGAGATCCTAGCACTAATTAAAGACTCTTGTCAAACCTTGCAAGAACAACATCTACAGTCAAAGTTTGCCAAGAATTACATATCACTGAGACAAATACAGTGAAAAGGCAATGATCATGATAATAGGTTGCCCAATAGACAATAAAGAGCTTATTCAAGGATACCAAAATAGTCAAAGTTTAGAGTAGTGCCTTTAGGTATTGGGGACTATGAACATGATAATTCACAGTTTATAAGAGCTTAACAACATGAAGAGAAAGAACAATTCCAATCCTCAACAAAGTGATTCATGAATAAGACTGCAATAAATAGATGAAGACACAGTTCTAAGCAACTATTGAAAAAATAGTCAAAAGACAAAAGGTGCATATATAGAGAATAAAGTCTTTCATGACACTATCAATAATGAAATCTTAGTCAAGCACACAACAAGATATAAAAACTTGTATGTTCAAAGCCATTGTAAAAAAAACATCCACAGATACCTTGTTTTATTCATGTGTATATGAAGGGTTCCAACCTAGAACCCTAAATATAAACATGAATAAAAATGAAACACCATGGAATAGAAAATATATTCAGATTCATGCAATGAGAAGGCATATGTAGAGTGTTTTTTTCAAAAAACCCTAATATGTGCATGACAGGAAACACAGTTTCTACAATGAAATCTTTGCAAAAATAGCACAGAGAAAGAGAAATATCACATAACACGTGAGCTCAGAAAAGTTCCAATTAAAGCTTTTGTTCAAGTCTCGGTTTGAGCTCAAAACACAGCATGCATGGTGGCCTGAGGTCTTCTTCATAGATGAATGCCAAATGAAATGCCTTTTTTAGGGTTTTCTCCATTTTACATGCCCTAAATAAAAAATATTTAATGGTTTTTTTTTCAAAATAAATATTTTCCTCTTATTAGCCATGGGGAAGAAGACTTTAAGTCTTCATACCTTGTGTTATGCATGTAAACCCTAATTTAGCTTCTAGCTATATTAAGGGAATTTCTGAAAAAAGAAAAATAATGTAAAAGCTGCTTTTATAAAAAAATATTTAAAATAGCTTTTATTAAGACAAGTAAAATAAATGTCTTAATAAAAGTTTATTTAAATTATTTTTACTAAAAGCTTAATATAGTTTTATTGGTTCTTGTAATAAAATTATATTAAATTTTTAAGTTCTCATTGATACTTAATATGATTTTATTACAACAATTACTTCAATTGTTTTTAGAAAATTATATTAATTATTAAAAGGAGATTATATGGACTTCATGCAAAATCAAGAAAAGGGGGAGATTATTTTTTGGAGCTATATTTAGCAGTATTGCATCGTGCAATTTTAAGAGGTGGGATGTTTTCTTTAGTGGCTATTTTTGGCAACTAGGTCATGCAAGTTTTCATAGATGGAGATGCTTTTTAAGAGCTATTTTTGGTGACTCATGCATTAGAGGGTTTGTCATGGATACAGTTTCAGTTGAGGGAGCTATTTTTAGAAGAAGTTATTTTTGACAAAGTTTCACATGTGTTTTGCACGCTACCCTAGGCAAATTTGCCTAGGGTTTCTTCATGCAGACTTTCAGTTCAGAGTTCAGTTATCTTCTATATATCCTTGTCTCTTATTCATTATTAAAGGAGTTCTTTTTCTTTCCTCAGAATGATTGTGGACTATTTTTAGACCCTTCCATGCTCAAGGACATGATTCTAGCTCTTTTCTAAGATTGTAATAGCAACAAGTTCCTATATTTTCAATAAAATAGTAGCATTTTTCTTCTCAATACTTCTTGTGTTGTGTTATGAATGAGTGATTTGATGATTTCTTATGATTTATCTTTTGATCCTTTAATTTGTCTCATTCAATTAGAATTTAATGTGAGTAGTTGCATGATAGGTGCAGGTTGTAGATTGTGCAAGTTAATTTTCAATGATTTGTAGTTGTGAGAATAATCTGTTCTCCTTCAACTAGATTCTGAATTCAATCTTTTCTATGAAATTTGATGCATTTGCATGTTTAGTTGAGTTGTGAGTAATTGAATTTATTTGTTGAAGGTTTTTGTGAGTTAAGTTGGTAATCTCAGCTTAAGGGTCAGGATTGGAATGATTGTATTGTTAGCCTAGATGCTTAGGGTTTTAGGTTTTGGCCACCAACCTAATTGTTGTCTATAAGGTCGATGATGATTTTCATTTGAAGTTGTTGGAAAATGAATGTATGTGAGGTGATTCTTTCCAGACCAAGAGAAGTGAGTAGAGATCTGTAGAGTGTGATTGCAGATGTAAAGGAACTGAAGTGGATCTGCCTTGGCATTGAGTGTTGTTATCAGATCAGTGTATTACTTGTTGACTTCTAACCATTTCAACAATTGAAAAATCCCTTTACTGGGTAGCTTTAACAAGATTTTTGTAAATCCTTTAACTGGGTGACTCAAAATCATTGAGTTCTTCAAATCCTCTTGCGAGGTAACCTTTAATAGGGTTTCAACCTCTAACCAGGTATTTAGCCATCCCTTAACTGGGTGATCCCTAGCATGATCGGTTCCTAGTAGAACCTATTGTAAAGTCTTTAACTGGACTAGGCTCCTACTTCATCATACCGATTCATTGCCAGTTTACTTACTTCAACATATCGGTTCACACTTCAGTATATTGACATCAATGACAACATACATTATTATCATGTCATTAAACTCTACACATATGCCAACACTCCTGATCCTGCTAATGTATCGAGTAAAAAAAAATGATTTAGATCCTCCATCTCTTTCCTCTGCTACTACTCTAGTCGCTTAGGCTTTTTTTTTTTATGTATTTGACATTTTAGTTGACTTGAAGTTTCCATGTTGGGCCTGTGTGACTCTTGGGGACTCATCTCTTCCTCCCACTTTTTTTTGTGAATAGTGTATACTTTATACTTTTTTAATGGAATGTCTATTCATAAAATAAAATAAACAGAACTAAACAATTAATTAAACCAATAAGGAAGAAGAGTAGGTAAACAAACAATAAATCAATAAGTAAAAAGATTAATAAATAAAATAACAATTAAATAAATAATTAAATAAACCAATAACCAATAAATCAAATGCACAAATAATATAAATGATCAATCCAATATAAAGCCTCAACATAACATTAATTATATTTAATTATAACCCCAATAAATATTTATATTTTTTTTTATATTATTACCAACCAAAATAATTTAAACATTAATAAACTATATATAAATCAGTCAATTGATAATAATTAATAATCACAACTCCACAAAGCATCCCAACATAGGATAACATAAAATGCCACATATCAACCAACATGGCCATTCTAACCAAGACTCTAGAACTGACAAGGCACCAACTAAGCATAGAGTATGTGATAGGGTCTCATGTCACCTCTAATTAACTTGCCATTGGGATTAAGACAAGCTCAAACCTGTGAGAACAAGTGGAGTTGATGTCTAGTACCTACATTGCTTCACCACACCAACATGTATATAATAACATATATATATTGCATATAACATGAAATAATCAGATAGGTGAAAGAGAATTACAACATCACACCTTTCTCATAAATAAGTGGTTTAACATCATCTCTTTCATGAATATAGTGATAATACAATCGTGGCATCCATAGCATTATGCATAACATCAACATATCGCATAGAAAATGAAGGTTAGCACATAACATGATTTGATCATAAGAAAATATAAATCACCACAATTATATAATGAGTTCTCACAAATATCTAGCATATGTCAAATCATCATAATAGTCTTGAATATATCACCATCAATATAAAATTCTAATATGTCAACTATCAATGAGCAATGTCTAGCATCAACTATAAGTATTTGAAATATAATATAACAATAAATATCAGTCAAAATCATCATAATAAGTCTAAACCAAGTCTATAAAGTCTATCAATGCATAAACAAAAAATGTTCATCAGTGAGGGAAACTACATCCTCCCCCCCTTAGCCTAGTCTTACTCTTGGAAGCCTAAGAAAAAATAGGGAAGGATCTCTCTCATCTGTGCTACATCCTCCCATGTTGCAAAAGAATCATCATTTGGGTCTCATTGGACTCTTACCTACTCTATGTCATGACCCCTGAGAGTTAGCCATCGATGTTGTAGAATGTGTATAGGCTCCAAAGAAAGTTGGTTGTCCTCTATGTGCAAGGCATTCCAATCCAAAACATGGGTCACATTAGGATAATATGGCCCCAAAACCAATACATGAAACACATCATGGATGTGAGACAAGTTGGATAGCAAGGCAAGGCGATAAGTTACATGACCTATCCTCTCCAAAACCTCAAGCGGTCCAACAAAACAAGGTGCCATCTTAGAGCCTTTTCCATAGAAGATATGACTCTTTTTCAAATGAACCCTCAAAAACACCTTGTCTCCCATGAAAAATTGTTGATCCACATGATGAGCATCTGCATACTTCTACTTATCCTGTGCCACCACCAAATGCTCCTGAATATGAGTTGCCTACTGCTCCATCTCTAACCCCAAAAAAACTCTATCCTCCAAATGATCCCAACTCAAAAGTGTACACCAAGGTTGACCATATAAAGCTTGAAAAGGAGACATACCAATGGAACTATGATAATAATTATTGTAAGTAAACTCCACCAAATATAGGTAGTCCTCTCAATGTGACTGCTGATCCATGACATACATCCAAAGCATATCCTCAAGAACCTAATTAACTCTCTCAATTTGGTATATATCTTTGGATTGTATGTTGAACTAAAGTTTAACTGAGATCCTAGATCATGTTGAAGACAAGTCCATAATGCTGAAGTGAACACAAGATCTCGATCTGATATAATCCGACGAGGTATACCATGCAACCTCACGATCTCCTCCCAGAAAAATTGAGCCATTGTCATTGTCATGTAGGAAGATTGAATCAGGAAAAAGTGTGCCACCTTGGTCAACCTATCAATGGTAACCATGATAGCATCATGTTGATGAGAAGACATCGACAAACCAACTATGGAGTCCATCAAAATGATATCCATTTTCCAATCTAGAACTATGTTCAACTCATTTTCAAATCCACGTTGAGTCACTACTAATAACTCATGCCTCCTGCAACTCAATGCATCTACCACCACATTCTCCTTCCCATGGATATACTTGACCTCAAAATCATACTCACAAAGGAACTCCATCCATCGATGTTGCCTAGCATTCAGGCTTGGCTGAGTGAAAATATACTACAAACTATGATGATCACTATACAACTTGAACCTATTCCCAAGAAGAAGATTCCTCCATCTCACCAAAGATTGGACAACTACTGCTAACTCCAAATCATGAGTGGGCTAATTCAACTCATGATCCTTGAGTTTGAGAGACTCATATGCATTCACACGACCATCCTGCATAAGAATTTATTCCAAACCCTCCAAAGAAGCATCAGTACACACAACAAAAACTCTTGTCGGATCTGGAACTGCTAAAATAGGTGCACTAATCAGACGCTCCTTAAGGATCTGGAAAATTGTCTCACACTACTCTGACCAAATAAAATTATTCCCTTTTCTTTGAAGAGAAGTCATAGTATGAGTTATCCTCAAAAACCCCTGAACAAACCGATTACAATATCCTACAAGGCCCATTAAATTGTGAACTTTGCCCACATTAGTAGGTCTTATCCAATCTACAATCGCCTAAATCTTAGAGGAATCCACTACGATACCCTCTATTGAAATAACATGGCCAAGATACTTCACCTCAGTCTAAAAGAACTCACACTTAGCCATATTGGCATGCACCTGATTCCCATGAAGACACTGCAACACCTACCTCAAATGCTCCTCATGCTCCTCCATAGTCCTTGAATATATCAAAATGTCATCAAGGAACACAAGAACAAATCTATCAAGATAAGTCTTGAACACTCCATTCATCAAACTCATGAAAACTAAGGGCACATTGGTAAGCCCAAATAGAACCACTCTAAACTAATAGTGTCCATAATGAGTGAGAAAAGTTGTTTGATGAATATCCACCTCATGAATTCGCAACTAATGATACCCTAACTTAAGATCTATCTTAGAGAAGACCTTAGCATCTTTAATATGATAAAAAATATCATCAATTCTCAGCAAAGGATAGGATTCTTCACCATCACCTTATTCAACTGTCGGTAGTCTATACACAAATGAAGAGATCCATACTTCTTCTTAACAAACAAAATAGGTGCTCCCCATGGAGAAACACTGGGATGAATGAATCCCTTAGCTAGAAAATTCTTCAATTACAACTGCAACTCACTCAACTCCTGAATGGTCATCCAATATGGTGCCTTAGATATTAGCTCTACTCTAGGAACTAGGTCTATCCAAAAATCAATGTCATGGTTAGGTGGAATACCCAAAATCTCACTAAGGAAAACTTCTAAGAACTCCTGAAGAATAGGATAGCGACAAAAGAGATCATCTTGACTATCTCCCTCATCCAAGTCATTCACCATCACTATAAAAAACTAACAACCTTGTTGTGCACAATGCTTCAAATGCATGGCAAAAATTATACAAAGAGAAATGGGTCGTTGCACACCCATAATCTCCACACTCTCACCATAATCATCAAGGTGTTGCATACTCTTACAACAACAATAAATCCTAGCCTAATGTGCCTCAAGCCACTCCTTACCTAAAACAACTCCATAGGACTCGAAAGAGAGAACATGAAGGTCCACAGTGGTAGAACAAACTCCTAAATCCAACTTACAACCTCTAATAAAAGAATCCACTGCCACCTTGGAACCCGTAGCCAACTCAACCTACCACTTATCGACTTTCTTTTCCACTCAGAGCTCACATCACTCTACTAAATATGGGGAAATAAAGAAATCTAAAGCTCTTGAATCAAACAATATTGAGAAAGAGATACCACCTATCTTACGTGTCATTTCCACAACTTTACCCCGATGCTCGGCCTGATGGTTATTAACTACTGCAAAGACTCGATGATACTTCCCTGCATCACCAACTATAGGCTCTAAAACTACTGACCACTAACCAACCATCTGCCATGATCTTCGAGGGCAAAGAGCTGCAATATGACCTTGCTGGCTACAAGTGAACAACCTCCTCTGCTAAAACCTCTACTAACCAAAGGTGCACTGAACTGCTAAAAACTGACTCTATTTGAGTTCTATTGTGAACTCTGCACTAATTGAATAGCATGATAACACTTATGGTGTTACCAGTTACGATCATTTTCTACCTAAGAACCACCACCACAAGCATAATTATAACCTTGGAACTTCTTCTTTTCCTAATGCTATCCACTTTTTAAGGATGGAGGATGACTCCTAGCGGATCCAACTACCTACGGTTGCATACCTCTCATATTTGATCCTAAAGCTGGACCACTACCAATCTAAACTCTTGTCTGTACACTTAAAGCCATAGCCAAATTCTCCTCAACCAACTATGCCTTCTCCATGACTACCTCCATAGTATTGGGTTCAAAGACCTGAACACCTCCACTGGTATGGGCATTAAGGCTCCTAACAAAATGTTGCACAAGCATGGACTCATCATCTACTATCCCCATGTACTACTTAAGATCGAAGAAATTTTTCTCATACTACTCAAGTTAAATAGCCATCTACCTCAGACCATGGCACTCATTTGCCTTCCTCTACCTACAAAGATCTAATAGAAAAAAAGCATGAAACCTCTCCAAAAACAGATGAATAATGATGAACAATAGATACCTCAACCGATACTAAGAGGGGGAGGTGAATCAGTACACACAAAAACTCTCCCAACAACTTATCTAGCTAAAGCAAAACCAACTGGTTGTCACCATTACTAAACTTAACCATGGCAATACCAATTAAACACAGTAAGACATCAGATACCATAAATTGATAAGTCTGATCACTTCAAATATGATCAATACTTGACATCAACTTCACCCATAAAAATATGCATGTGGTATACTAGTAATACCATAACCTATTAACCCTGCATGCATAATCTTTCAACCAAATACCTCATAAACATCACATGAAAAATGCATAACACATAACATAGATTTTCATGTGGAAACCCAAATGGGAAAAACCATGGTGGGGATGAATACCCACAAGCTTGTTGTTGAACTCTTTTGAAGCTCGCCCTGTTAGGAGCCTAGTCCAATTAAAGACTTTACAATAAGGTTTTGCTAGAAACCGATTCTGTTAGAGATCACCTAGTTAAGGGATGGCTATATACCTTGTTAAAGGTTGAAACCATGTTAAAGGTTACCTCGCTAGAGGATTTGAAGAACTCAATGATCTTGAGTTACCTGGTTACAAGTTTTACAATAAGCTTGCTAAAGCTACCCGGTAAAGGGATTTTCCAACTGTTGAAATGGTTAGAAGACAATAGGTAAAACTCTGATCTGATAACAACACTACATGCCAAGGCAAATCCTTTCATTTCCTCTACTTTGCAATCACACTCTATAGTTTTCCACTCACTAGTCTGGCAAGTATCTCATCACTCAGATACACACAGCATTTGCCAATAACTTTACAATAACAAACATCATCGACCTTACAGACAACAAATAGGTCGGTAGCATAAACCCTAAACCCTAAGCATCTTAGGTTTATAGCATAGGTAGTCCAATCCTGACCATCCAAACACATTGCGTAGAGTATTACAATTTCAAACAAATCACAAGACAATCTGTATCATTCATTCATCACTGCTCATGGGAATCAGTAACCCATCACGCTTTCTTCTCATACCACTAAGAAGAATGATCATTCTCGAGGTAGAATTCAAACGCAGTCGATCTTCTCATGCAAGATCCTTCACATTCACAAAGCTAATGTGGCACCTCAATCTCATTCACATCTCTTAGCTAACTCATCACAAACTATCATCGGTTGCATCGCACAAGCTAGATCACCAAACCGATAACCATAGAGCTGAGACTACAAACCAGTAGTCACACTTAGTGAAACCCTGACACTGGTTCACTACATCTCTTCATGCCTCTTCACACCGGTTCACCAACTTCTTTCAATCTGCATACCAGTTTACTTACACTTATTGACATCAATGACAACATACATTATCATCATATCAACATGCCGGTTCATCATATGCCAATGATATCCAACAATCTCCCCCTTTGGCATTGATGGCAATACTCAGTGTAGCATTGCAACTGAAAACCTCATAGATCAGTGTATCTGCATTATCAGATATCTTCTCCCCATACATTAGATATCTTCTCCTCATACATCAGATATCTTCTCCCCCTTTGACAACAATGCCAAAGTGGAGGCACAAGCTTCCAAAATCTACTATGTTGCTCCCCCTGAGGAGTAGCATCCTTCAACACATCAATCCTGAAAGATTTGTCACTGTAGTACTTGACTGATGCGGAGCACACAACTTAATTGATTTCATGAAGGGGTATAACCCCTAATTCACCTCTCAAATAGGTAAATGTAGTCTTCGGTAAGGGCTTAGTGAATATATCTGCTAGCTACTCCTTACTAGAAACATGTTGTAGTACAACCTCCTTATTATAAACTTTCTCTCTCAAGAAGTGATATTTAAGCTCAATATGCTTAGTTCTAGCATGCAATACTGGATTCTTGGAAATATTTATTGCACTTGTATTATCACAAAATATATTCACTGGTTCAGATATAGGTACTTTGAAACCTTCCAATACATGCTTCATCCAAATTGCTTGAGTACAATTCATAAATGCTGGCACATATTCTTCTTTAGCTGTAGATTGGGAAATACAGCTCTGCTTCTCACTTGTCCATGATACTAATCTTCCTCCGAGAAAGAACACTCCATCGGTTGTGCTTTTCTAGTCATCCACATTACCTCCCCAATCGATATCGGTATATACCTTGAGATTATAGTCACCATTATATGGATACCACAGTCCATAATCAACTATTCCTTTAAGATATCTAAGAATCCTTTTGATAGCTACCAAGTGGGATTCTCTTGGACATTTCTAAAAATGAGCTACTATGCCCACTACATGAGCAATATTTAGTCTGTTGTGCACCACATAGTGCAGTTTACCGATCATTGACTGGTACTCCTTCTCATTCACCAGTGTTGAATCATCTTCCTTAGTCAGTTTACAGCCAGTCACCATCAGTGTACCAAATGGTTTGCTTTCCTCCATGCCAAAAGTCTTCAATACCTCTTTGACATACTTGGACTGGGTAATAAAAATACCCTCTTTCATTTGCTAAATTTGTAAACTAATGAAGAAATTCATCTCTCCTATCAAAGAAATCTCAAACGCTTTCTTCATTTCATCTACAAATGCATGAATCATTTTATCATCTCCTCCAAAGATTATTTCATCCACAAATACTTCATAGATCAGAATCTGATCACCTTCTGATTTCAAGTAGATGTTTCTATGTTCACTTGTTCTTTAAAATCCAATCTTCACAAGATGAGAGTGTAGTCTTTCATACCATGCCCTAGGTGCCCATTTCAATCCATATAGGGCTTTGTGTAACCTACACACCATGTCACTATCTTCTGATAAGGAAAAACCTTATGGTTGCTCTATATACACTTCCTCTTCTAGGATTCCATTCAGAAAAGTAGACTTCACATCTATTTGATAAACCTTAAATCCCTTAAATGCTGCAAATGCAAGTAGAATTCCAACACCTTCTAATCTGGCCATAGGAGAAAAGGTTTCTCCATAGTATTCTCCCTCCTCCTAAGTGTATCCCTTGCATACAAGCCTAGCCTTGTTCCTGACAACTGTGCCTTCTTCATTCAGCTTATTCCTAAAGACCCATTTGGTACCTATGACATTTTTATGTTCCATTCTGGGCACCAAAGACCATGTTGCATTCTTTTCTATATGGTCTAGCTCTTCTTCCATTGCTTTAATCTAGTCTTCATCTGTAAGAGCTTCTCTGGAAGTCTTGGGTTCAAATTCAGAAATCATGAAAGAATTCTCCTTCACTTTTATTCTTGTGAGTATCCCTACATCTTTATCTCCTATGATTTTCTTTGGATCATGATGCAGCTTCACATATCTAGGAATGACTCTAGCCTGATCTGCTAGCTTTTTGTCTTCTTCACTTGCTTCTTCTTCCACTTCTTTGCTGCATTTTTTCTTAGGTTCCTCAGGGGATTCATCAACCCTGACATTGATACTTTCAACAATTTTCTAAGTTCTATTGTTGTAGCACTTGAGAGCTTTTCTCTTAATGGAATATCCCAGAAATATTTCTTCATCACATTTTGCATCAAATTTGCTCAAATTCTCATCTCTCTTGATATAGAACTTACTACCAAACACTTTAAAGTAACTCACAATGGGAGTTTTCCTAGTCCGATACTCATTAAGGGGTTTTATCTTTGCCTTTCTTGATGAGTACCTAGTTCATAGTATAGACTGCAGTGCTCACTGCTTCTCTCCAAAAAGTGTGAGCAACCTTTCCTTGGATCAGCATTGTTCTAGCTACTTCAACTATAGTCCTGTTATTTCTTTTTGCTATGTCATTCTATTGTGGTGTCCTTGGGGCAAACAATTGCCTCTTGATACCATTATCTTCATAGTACTTATTGAATTCATCAAAAGTGAATTCTCCTCCTTGATTAGTTCTCAGGCATTTTATTTTTTTACCACTTTCTTTCTCTACTAATGCTTTGAAAGCTTTGAACTTTCCAAATACTTCAGACTTGTCTTTCAAGAATGTGACCCACATCATTCTTGAGTGGTCATTAGTAAGAATCATAAAATACCTATCTCCCTGAATACTTATAGTTTTCATAGGACCACACAAATCAGTATGCACAAGATCAATTAAATTTTCTGCTGAGAAAGACTAACCTTTAAAAGTTGAGGAAAACATCTTCCCAAGTTGACATTCTCTGCACAAAGATTTCTCAAGTTTGTTCAGCAAAGGTAATCCTCTTACTGCCTTGATCTTATCGGCTTTAACAATGTTGTCAAAGTTCATATGGCAGAGTCTCCTATGCCATATCCAACTATCATCAAACTTAACCATTAGACACTCACTTATCTTGGCATTCAATTGAAATAGGTTACCTTTGGTTTGCTTACCAGTCACAATAAGTTCACCACTCTTCCCAATTATACTGCAAATTTCACCTTTGAATTCCAGAACTAATCCTTTGTCATTCAGCTGAGCAACACTCAATAGGTTATTCTTAAGACCTTCTACCTAGTAGACATCATCTGCAATGCTCTTTCCATTTAGTGAGATGGATCCTTTACCTTTCACCAAGCATGGTGCATCATTGCCAAATTTGACAACACCTCCATCATATTCCTCCAGAGACAGAAACTTTCTTTGGTCACCAGTCATGTGGTGAGAACAACCACTATCAATTATACACTCATTAGAGTTGTCAATGCGAGAGACAAGAGATTTCTTGTCAGACACTTATTCCTTTATTGCTACAAACATTATGTCTTCATTTTCTTCATCTTCTGATTCTTCATCAGTGACACCTTCATCCACAACAACTAGACAATTTCTTTTGTTTCCTCCTTTATACTTTCTAAACCTCTTTGGTTTATCCTTATTGCCATTGTTAGGACAATTAATAGCTATATGTCCTATCTTGTTGCAAGAAAAACATTTCAAAGGAAGTTTACCTCTATAGTTTTCAGTTCCCTTTGGAAGTCTTTTAGCAAGAAGAGCTTCAAACTCCATTAGAATCTCTTCATCATCCATATCTCTGCATTGTCTAGATTCATAACTGGTACTAGTTTCTTTTCCTTTTCTGGATGGTATAGTAAATGCTTTAAAGGCTGACTCAGTCTTCTAAACACTACCATCATAGCTATTCAACTCATATACAGTTAACTTTGAAATGATAGAATCTAAGGATACCTTGGTTTTATCAATAGACCTTAGTTCTTGGATAGCAACAACTCTGATTGCATAGATTGGTAACAATGATCTAAGGACCTTACTAATAATAGTGGTATCATCAATAGTTCCACCAACTCTTTTGATATCACCAACCACAGTCTTAATCCTAATACCATACTGTTGAATGGTCTCACCTTCAACCATCCTCATGTCCTCAAATTTACCTCTAAGGCTCTCCTCCTTAGCTTGCTTTACATGCTCATCACCACCAAAGATGTTTTCTAGTGCATCCCATACATCCTTATGTGTGTCCTTATCTTGTACATCAATAAACTCAATATCTAACAGGTTGTTGATAAGGGCTTCCATGACTTGCCCATTTTCCTGGATCTCTCTCTTCTGATCATCAGTCAGAGTGTTAGTGGGAGTCACATAGGCATTCTCAACATAGCTCCAATGTTGAGCACCCATACTCTTGATGTAAATCTTCATTCTATCCTTCCATATCTTAAAGTTATCTCTATTGAACTTAGGACCTTCCCTCTTCATCATTACAATAGGATCTTTTACCTCAAGCGATTAAGCTTATATCATCAAGGACCTGGAGGTGCTTTGATACCAATTGATGAATAATGATGAATAACAGATACCCCAACCGGTACTGAGAGGGGGGGGTGAATTAGTACAGGCAAAAACTCTCCCAACAACTTATCTAGCTAAAGTAAAACCAACTGGTTGTCACCATTACTGAACTTAACCATGGCAATACTAGTTAAACATAGTAAGACATCAGATTCCATAAACTGATAAGTCTGATCACTTCAAATACGATCAATACTTGACATCAACTTCACCCATAAAAATATGCATGTGGTATACTAGTAGTACCATAACCTATTAACCCTGCATGCATAATCTTTCAACCAAATACCTCATAAACATCACATGAAAAATACATAACACATAACACGTAGATTTTTTACGTGGAAACCCAAATGGGAAAAACCATGGTGGAGATGAATACCCACAAGCTTGTTGTTGAACTCTTTTGAAGCTCGCCCTATTAGGAGCCTAGTTTGGTTAAAGACTTTACAATAAGGTTCTGCTAGGAACCGATCCTATTAGAGATCACCCGGTTAAGGGACGGCTATATACCCTGTTAAAGGTTGAAACCCTATTAAAGGTTACCTTGCTAGAGGATTTGAAGAACTCAATGATCTTGAGTCACCTGGTTACAGGTTTTACAATAAGCCTGTTAAAGCTACCCAGTAAAGGGATTTTCCAATTATTAAAATGGTTAGAAGACAATAGGTAAAACTATGATCTGATAACAACACTACATGCCAAGGCAGATCCTTTTCATTTCCTCTACTCTGCAGTCACACTCTGCAGTTTTCCACTCACTGGTCTGGCAAGTATCTCATCACTTAGATACACACAACATTTTCCAACAACTTTACAATAACAAACATCATCGACCTTATAGACAACAAATAGGCTGGTAGCATAAACCCTAAACCCTAAGAATCTTAGGTTTGCAGCACAAGCGGTCCAATCCTGACTGTCCAAACACATTACATAGAGTATTACAATTTTGAATAGATCACAAGACAATCTATATTGTTCATTCATCACCACTCATGGGAATCAGTAACTCATCATGCTTTCTTCTCATACCACTAAGAAGAATGATCATTCCCAAGGTAGACTTCAAACACAGTCGATTTTCTCATGCAAGATCATTCACATGCACAAAGCTGACGTGGCACCTCGATCTCATTCACATATCTTAGATAACTCATCATAGAGTATCATCAGTTGCATCACACAAGCTGGATCACCAAACTAATAACCATAGAGCTGAGACTACCAACCGGTAGTCACACTTAGTGAAACCCTAACACCGGTTCACTACATCTCTTCATGCCTCTTCACACCGGTTCACCAACTTCTTTCAATCTGCATACTGGTTCACTTTCACTTATTGACATCATTGACAAATACATTATCATCATATCAACATGCTAGTTCAACATATGCCAATGATATCCAATACAAACATCTCCCAAGAGACCAATGCAATATCCAAATGAAGCTTCAACTTCTCCATACGCCACCAAAGTGAATCCATGAAGATGCATGATAGTACACCTATCCTTGGTGTTAATACTATATAGATGCATTAAAAATGCCTACCCAAATCCAGGAGCCAACTCTCGGCCTCTGTCCTACTGCTAGATTTGTCAAAAGTTGGAGGTTGAGACCTAAGAAGGTCCCTCATATGTCCTTCTAGGATTTCTCTTTGATCTGGAACAACATCATCTCTCCTCCAGGGAGAAAAATCCCTCTCTCTCTTGATAAGAAACTCTATCTTGAAGACTAGAATGATGAGACTCATGTTGATTCTCCTCCTATCTCAGTTCCAAATGCACAAGAAGCTCTTCAAGAACATTAACCAACTAAGGTACTACATCATTACCTTATTGGTTCTCACTCTAGGTATCCTCTTCTTATCAGTCATGTTGTTATTCCTCCTGAGGAGTCTCTTCAAAAACCTCTAGACAAGGATTCCATCAAGTACCCATATAGCCACCATGCCTGCAATCTCTACCCGTAACAAGCATCCTATCTAAACAAGGTGCAAAGAAACTATGAGATAAAATCTAGAGCAACTACTACAAAGAAAACAACTAGCAGGGATAACCACAAGGATAACCCAAACTATAGTGTTGCTATGCACAATGGGATCAACATTAAACAAGACTACCCAGTGTATGAACATGGGCTTTGATACTAGATGTAATGCCCGCAAAAATACCCTAGAGAAACTAACCAAAAAAATAGAAATAATAGAGATAAAAAAAATGAAAAGATCAATTACCTCACATACATTAACTACACATGTTTATTTAAACATGAATACACAAGCATAATTAACTTACAACACATAAATTAATATCCAATAAACTACATCAATTAGATTACATTCTCTAGGGTATCACAACGTCACTACTTAACTTATTTTATCATCAAGTATGAACATTATCTATTCACTGTACCACATAATACCTCTACTAATTCTAACATTCATTTCATCTAAGATATATAAGAAGATAACCATACAACTATAACATTATGCATATATGAATCCCAATTTACTGAGATGTTTCATAATCCACATTATTATTTGTTCATGAATACAAGTTATACCAATACTAGGTTCATTTTAATGCACCAATTATAAATGTTCCTAACCATTATTTCTAGCAACTAAATAATACCATCAATTCTAAACACAAACACTCCATTTATTAATAAAGGCATCCACACATGCATGAATCACTTTTTCACATTCTCATACCACAGATATAGAGAATGTGTACATTGCAAGATTCCATCATTTATACCAACAAGGCATCATAATCTATAACTACAAGAATAATTATCTTAACTACATATTACATCCTACACAAGGGAATTACCCTTTATACAACATATATACCATATGAATTATAATTTCCTAATTACAAAATAGAAATATAGATACATGATAAAATGAAGTCTCTTAAGTAAGAACATATGACATATTTTCTCCAAGAATCCTATTGGACATTGTTTCTGCTAGGATATGTTGTTGTCATTAATGTCAACACATTCCTTTGTTTTGGTATTGCAAAGAATTGTTTTGGTGATCCGGTGATTGCAATGAGTTGATCTGTGTTGGTGTAGCTATTGTGGATGGTTCTAACGTGCTTGTTGGTGTTTCCTAATAATTTCCTATCTATCTTGGTGTTATGCATTGATTATTGTGCGAGTTCTTGATGATTTTCATGGTCCGGTGATATTCTTCATGTTATGTGGTGTTTTGGTAGTGTAACGTGTTGTGGTTGTTCTTGGCGAGATTTTTGGTGATGGTGTGTGTTTGAGAAGTTTATTTAGGTCCATGTTATGTTGTCTATGGCATTGTATTGGTCTAGTGATTGATTTATGTATCGTGTGATGTAATTTTGTAATTAGGTGTTATGGATTTGGCTGACCTTGTAGTCAAGGTTGATGATCTATATAAATGGGGGTAATATTCATGTAATTTGGTGAATAGTTGTTGAGTCTGCATTATCAAAGAGTGGTGTATGTGTGAACAAGTGAATTCCTCTTTCGGTGTGGTGTGTTGAGAAAAGATTGGTGAAGGGCTGACATTTGAGCTTAACCAAAACTATCATTAGGCATTAGCAAATGCTATTTTTGCAATTCATTATTTCTGGATTATAGTTCGAATCTTTTTGTAAGGTAGTGAACCTTCCCTAAGGGTTGGAGCCTTCTGGGTCATTGTAATTTGAGCAGTGAGCTCTAGGTAATATGCTTGAATGCATATGCATTCCCCATTGTAATATTTACACATACTGAAGATTATTATCTTATTGTGGGTAGGTCCTCACTGTAGTTTTTTCCTTAACCAAGTTTTCCACATAAAAAATATTGGTGTTATGTGTGTTGTTGTTATTGATGTTATCTTTCTTTCTGATTTAGTTGATCTGATCTAAGATTGTGCTTAATTGATTTAATGCGGTGAAAATTGATTCAACCCCCCATCTCAGTTTTCCTTCTTGTTGTTGCCAACAAATCCAAGCATAAGTTGAAGAGAAAAGCGTTCTCAAATGCACATGAACATACAACGAAGAATAATACCAATGGAAGAAGGAATCAAACCACCCAACCATGTAGAACCAAAAGGTCCACCCCATGTGCTCCAAATAATGACATAAGGTTGCACACACACACACACACACTCTAAACTAGGCTGACACCTAACCTCCAAGGAACATGACAAAAGACTAACTCTCAAAAAGATAACATCAAGCAATGAACAAAATACTCAACAAGGCCTAATAAAAAATCACTAAAAAAACACCAAAGGTAACCATCAAAGCAAGGCTAAGGTAGTAGGACACATGTAGAGAAAGAGTGTCATCACATGCTATCAATAAGGGTTTCCCTGGTGGTTAGAATCGAGCGCCCATCAACAAGGGTTTCCCTAGTAGTCTCTCTCAACCCTGACGCCCAAGTGATACCCATGTAGAACCATCTCAACCTTTCGTGAAGACAAGGGAGCATAGTCTTACCATTTTAGGTCTTCCCCACCTCATCCTGCACTTGTACTAGCACACTAGGCCACGAGTGGGGCACCACAAAATTATCTTTTGTAATGTGAGATCTACCCAAATCCTTAAATTTATTTAATTAAGATTATCATTTTATTACAACAAACTTCCAATCAGATTCCCTAGCAGCCATTTGAGGGCCCCAACACCCACTTGGAAGCCACTCCCCCTATCATGTTCCTAAACCTAGGGTAAAACATCAATATAAATAAATACACATGGAATCTCAAGAATCTCATAAAAAATCATCCAAGGTTCCAATATCCAAATTGATCCAATTCACAAATGCACCCATAGTGCCAATAACAATAGCATCATACATTATTACCAAAACATGGAACCAAATAGCCTCAATAAAGTATTCCATCGAAAAATGAGATTCCAAAGCCAAATGCCAATGTATAGCCAAAATAATGATCCCAACAAATCATAAAGCCATGTAATAATAATAATAATTCTTGAAATCTCTACAATAATCAAACTCTCCTTGGAAAATATAATACAACTATAAAAATAAACATCAAAATAACATACGAATTGAAGTTGGGAAAACCAATCACAGGGAGTTACTGTAAAACCCAAAAACAAACCTCCGGTGAAAACACAGATACAGAAAATCGACACAGAAATCAAGAAATCAATTAAAATATCAAAAATAATAGAATAGAATAAATACAGAAAACACTAACGCACAGACTTAGAACTCTAGTGCTTATACAATATATATTATCACATATACTCGACAGGTTAGCGCTTTTGTCGAACTAAATAGTGCATGCATAATGCAAACTAGCACATATTCCACTTAGAATTGCTCTTACAACAATCATTATAGTGCAAACACATAACATAATAGTACATATACTTAATAAAATGGCATATAAAAACCACAACGTAGTGCATTCAATCAAAATATTGGCACATACAAATGAATAAATGGTACATATGACCAACAATTTAGCACATACACCACAGAGAGATAAAATCATCTTAGACACAAAGACAAAATTATGACTAAGTCCGGAAATATCATAACGGAAATTTATGACTCCAAACATAACAAAATTACATTGCAATCAAGATTCAAGATAATATTTATAAGAATAAGAATATTGAAGCCCAAATGCTATCATCGATAGCTCACAGCCAAAAATACAACCGACTCCTTATACGAAACTCTACACAATTGTTACACATACGGGAACTACAAAAATTCTTTAGCAATAAATCAACATGGACTAGATTTCATAAAAAGATAAGATAAAAGAATACATTCTCAAAAATCATTCCAACAAAGTATAATCCAGAACTCCCATTAACCAATAAAATTCCAAATTAAAATACTAAATGCAATATTATTTAAGTACTCAAAATTCCCTTCCAACACCCAGCAAACAATCTTTTTGGAAAACAAATGCATAAGGACCAAAACCATTGACTGGAAAAATTGAAGATATGGACAAGAGATTGAAGAAGAAATTTGAAGAAGAATTTGAATTTGTAAAACAATCCCAATTCTAGCAAACATTTGAATATTGGAGTTCTAGCAACAATGAAATTCAAATGCTCAACTCCAATATTCAAATGTTTGCATAAAATTCTATCCAAAAATCAATTTCTAAAACTTCAATAATTTCTCTAGCAAAAGAACCCATGATAAATCTCAAAAAACAATATTTAAAATAAATTTCCCAAAAACCATACCTCATCACAACTCGGCAAAAATAATGAAATTAACAATAAACCTTACCAACCATTTCAAAAATTGAGGTAAAGATATTATATATATTATTATTTCCAAATCAACCAATAAGATAAAAGGGTAAGTGAAATAAATAATAAATCAAATAAATATAAAGATGTAAACAATTAATTAAACCAATAAGAAGAGTAGGTAAACAAACAATAAAGCAATAATTAAATATATTAATAAATAAATAATAATTAAATAAATAATTAAATAAATCAAATGCACAAATAATATAAATGCTCAATCCAATATAAAGCCTCAACATAACATTAATTATATTTAATTATAATCCTAATAAATATTTATATTTATTTTTATATTATTAATAACCAAATTAATTTAAACATTAATAAACTATATAAAAATCAATTAATTCATAATAATTAATAATCACAACTCCATAAAGCATCCCAACATAGGATAACATAAAATGCCACATATCAACCAACAAGGCCATTCAAATTGACAAGGTACCAACTAAGCATAGAGTGTCTGATAGGATCTCATATCACCTCTGATCAACTTGGCATTGGGATTAAGACATGCTTAGACTTGTGAAACTAGGTGGAGTCAATGTCTAGTACCTACATTCCTGCACAACACCAACATGTATACAATAAAATGCATATATATTGCATATAACATGAAATAATGAGACAGGTGAAAGAGAATTGCAACATCATACCTTGCTCATAAATGAGTGGTATAACATTGTCTCTTTGATGAATACAATAATAGTACAATCATGGCAACCATAGTATTATCCATAAAATCAACATATCCCATAGAGTGTGAAGTAAGGCTAGCACATAACATGATTTCATCATAAGAAAATATAAATCTTCACAATTATATAATGAGTGCTCACAAATATCTAGCATATGTCAAATCATCATAATAGTCCTAAATATATCACAGTCAACATAAAATCATAATATGTCAACTATCAATGAGTAATGTCTAATATCAACTATAAGCATCTGAAATATAATAGAACCACAAGTATCAATCAAAAGCATCATAATAAGTCTAAACCAAGTCTATAAATTCTATCGATGCATAAAAAGAAAATGAATCAAGGAGGGACACTACATTATACTGAGTGGTATAACATTGTCTCTTTCATGAATACAATGATAATACAATCATGTCAACCATAGCATTATCCATAAGATCAACAAATCCCATAAAGCATGAAGTAAGGTTAGCACATAACATGATTTCATCATAAGAAAATATAAATTTCCATAATTATATAATGAGTGCTCACAAATATCTAGCATGTATCAAATCATCATAATAGTCCTAAATATATCACAATCAACATAAAATCATAATATGCCAACTATCAATGAGTAATGTCTAGTATCAACTATAAGCATCTAAAATATAATAGAACCACAAGTATCAATCAAAAGCATCATAATAAGTCTAATCCAAGTCTATAAAGTCTATCGATGCATAAAAAGAAAATGAATCAAGGAAGGACACTACATTATACTGATTCACCCCCCTTGCCCCCCCCTCTTTGCCCCCCATGCTCTCCCCCCCCCCCCTCTCAAGATAACCATTTTCTCAAAAAAACTTACTAGTTAGCTACCAAGCCTTCCATATGGATTGAAGGGTAAATGAAGCTTTTATGTCATAGAGCGAGCATAATTTTATCAATCCAACCAATAGTCTACCATTTTTTATTAGCAATAGAAAGAATGATGAAATGATGAATGAGTTTTTTCTATGGTTCTTCACTTCAAATGATATTAAATATCCATTTGGTTGTTGAGCCAATCCCTTTCATCTTGGGGTCTAAGAGACCCAAACCACCTTTAGCTTTAGCTGAATACAATGTAACCAAGAGGCAAGTTTATAACTAACATTAGCTTATTTCCTCAAGTCACTAATCTCTTTTTTAACTTAGAAATGAACCAATTCCACATATCTGAAAGATTAACTCCCAAAACAAAGGGAATTTCCATTTATCAAGTAATTTGCCTATTTTCTATATGTATCCAATCTTTGGGAATATATTGTGGCATAGAATAAAACTGAACCATAAAAAAATTAGTCTTATGATGAGCTAGCTTTGAGGTTGAATCTAAGCAATATAACTTCAACACCTCCATAACATTATTAATTTCCTCTTAAAAGTTTTGAAGGAATAGCATACTATCATTTGCAAAGTGAGAGTTAATCATGTCAACATTGTCAAGGATGAAGATTCCTTTAATCAAGTTCATTTTTTTGTATTTTCTAATTGGTTCCCAAGTGCATTAGTAATAATAACATATAGGAAATGTGCTAAAGGATGTTCCCTTGTCTAGTTGATAATTCGAAGGGGAATAATTTTCATGAGGAATGAATAGTGACCAACAGAGCATTGGCATCATTAAAAATAATCTTAACATGTGAACAAATCTTGAGTCTGAATCCCAACCATTGTAACATCTTAAGGATTAAGATCCAATTCATTCTATCATATTCTTTATCAAAGTCCCACTTTACCAACAATACATTTTGTCCTAATTATTGTTGAGCCCATTCACTAGTTTCCCAAGCCAACATTAAGTTATCAAAGATAAATTCATGACAAATAAAGCATGTTTGTTTTAGTCTAAAAATCCATTTTATTACTGGTTTTATCCTTGTAGCAAGGGCTTTAATAATAATTTTATATGAAATATTTAGAAGAGTAATAGGCTCGCATCCATAGATAGTATTCATTTTCCCCTTTAGGAAACAACTTAATCAAACCTTTATTAATAACAAGCCTTAAAGATCCTTGTTCCACAACCACCAAATAAAAAAGGTAAAAAAATTCCTTAATACGTAGCTACATAATTTGATAGAAATTTATTGAGAGACCATCAATACCAAGGCTTTTTTTAAGGGCCATTGAAAACATAGCATGTCCAAGGTCTTAAAAAAATAGCATCTGATCTAAGAACCAACTATACTTAGGATTCACTTCATAGGAATGTGGTCTTTTAGGATATCTGTTAATATTAATTGAACATCTTGTTAGTGAACATCCTCTCTAAAAAAAATACTCATACAACTTCTAAAACATAGATTTTATCTCTTATAATTTTGTGTGAAGATGTCCATTTTCATCATGTGTTGCACCTATATACTCTTTCTAATGCTTATAGTTTAAAAAATTTTAAATATATATTTTGATCCTCTATTATCCGTAATCCAATGAAGTGTAGCTCTAATTTAGCTCCTTGACCCTTGTATATATTGAGTTTACAAAGCTTAGCCTTGATCGAGGTGATAGAAGTTTTCAAGCTAGTATTATCTGGATTAGAAATGAGCAAGTTTCTAGTGTGTTAAAGTTGGCCTTAAATGGATTTTACCTTATATTTTTTTTCATGCTAGTCTTTTACCATTTGAGGGATCATAAAAGAGAGAGAATAATGCCACCATTCTCTATAATACTCTCCATCCTTGGGTTTGGGAATAGAGTTCCGAATACCAACCAAAGCAAGGACACAAGCAGGATTTTTTAAGTGAGAGGTTTTAAGCTTGCAAGGTAATTGGTTCACCTCACAATCTATTTTAGACCTCGAAAAAGAGAAAAGGATGGGAAAATGGTCAGAGAGGGTAGAATTATAATCAAATTTTACTCAAAAGCTAGTGGAATACTGAACCATCTGTATATTGGGAGAAACATTAAACCTATTGTTAACTAATTTATGCTCTTTGTCCATTTTGTCACAAGTCCGTCATAAGGTTTTTAATCATATCAAAGTGTACAATTTTATGTGTGTTTTCCCTTTGTGAGAAGAGTTTTTTTAAAATATCTTTGACTTGTCAAAATACCTAAACCCTACATTGCACCTCCTTATGGTTAAAGTTTAGACTTAGTCTTTTGCAAGAGGCCACATTGAGCTTTTCGATCTTTTGGAGGGAAGCCTTTAATCAAACCAACTTGTGATTTTAACCTAGCATGATATGAGGTCAAGTTTTGGTTGGAAAACTAACTAGTTTGAGTTATTTTACTCAACATTGATTGATTCCCACTAAGGGAGGAGCCCTGATTTCTCTCATTTATCTTTACACACACTACTATGGACCTATAATGGCAGCTAGAGAATTGATAAAATATTAGAAGAGAGATAGAGGTGTGGTGATAGTTCGAGAAAGCTATGGTAATGATAATTTCCTTCTCATATAATAGCATGCATGTGGAAGATGAAAAAATCTAGGTTTATGAGTTTGCATCTTTGAAACCCTTGTGTTGTTATGAAATTGGTGTTAGGAAACCCATAGATATTGAGAGGGGGGGGGTGAATCAGTATCTAACTAGTTATTAGAATTTCTTAACTTAAAACATGCAGAACATATTATAACAGTGTACTGGTATGCAAGAAATAATGTAATAAATAGAATTAAGAACATCCACATGAAAAGCACACCATAACACAAGGATTTAACGAGGAAACCCGATGTGGGAAAAACCTCAGTGGGATTTGTGACCCACAATATTCACTCACTGGCCAATAAGAGAATATTACTTACAATAAGGGCCTACACATGTAGGAAGGCCAACCGCCTAGAGCTCACTACTCAATGGAAAGTCTCACTGACTTACAATGTGGACTATAGAAATCCAATATCTTGTACTGCTTTACAATAGCATCTATAATGCCTGATCCAGTACCGGTTGCTGCTCTGCTTCTTACATAAACCCTTCAACCTATATTTCGCATAATAGGTCTGCCTTAATATTTTACATACATCACTTTCTTCACTTTCTTACTTACAAAATGTCTACAATGATCTCTTTTATATATAAGAGTCATTTTACAACATGCCAAGTCAGCTTACAAAGTTTTTCAATAATAAAAAAAATATAATATAATAAAATCCTGTTGGCCTTTATGTC
This sequence comes from Cryptomeria japonica, assembly GCF_030272615.1. NCBI lineage: Eukaryota > Viridiplantae > Streptophyta > Pinopsida > Cupressales > Cupressaceae > Cryptomeria > Cryptomeria japonica. The sequence continues at coordinate 429,891,443 of NC_081409.1, read as the reverse complement.
GATATACTTCCTTTCTTTGTGTCGGTGCCGGTGTCCTGAGTGTCAGTGTAGAGTGTGATCTGCTGATGCCAGTGCACTAACTTGCCGATGTAATACCTTTCCGGTATAATGCCTTGCCCGTGCCATAGGATTGCAAGGTTGCCATCAATGACAAAACCTTCAATCACCTACAATGTCTCATTGGAGTGTGCATATGCCAACAATTGCAACCATGTTCATACCATTACTTTTTGAATATAAATGCATTTTTCATATACATTTAACTAAAATATATTGATTGATTTTAATTAAATGTATATGAAAATGCATTTATATTCAAAAAGTAGTGGTATGAACATGGTTGCAATTGTTGGCATATGCACACTCCAATGAGACATTGTAGGTGATTGAAGGTTTTGTCATTCATGGCAACCTTGCAATCCTATGGCACCAACAAGGCATTATACCGGCAAGGTATTACACTGGCAAGTTAGTGCACCGGCATCAGCAGATCACACTCCAGCACTGGCACAAAGAAAGGAAGTATACCGGAACAGAGGCCAAGGCCCAATATGGAAAGCTAATGTACTAAGAGGGGAGGTACTTCAAAACTTTTCTTCAACAATATCTTTACTGTTATGCATAAACTGAATAGTGCAGTAACAAAGTATAAAACTAAAACAAATAGATAAAAATCATACATGATTCACTCCATAACACATATATTTTGATTACGTAGAAACTCTTGGTTAGAGACAAAAACTACGATGGGGATGGAACCCACAACTTCACTACTACAATAATAAAAAGTGCTCAATTAGAGCTACATGTTTAGCTATTTCTGATAGCTTACCCTATTAGGAGTAACAAGATCTGTTAGATCTACCTTGCTAAAGGATTTTACAACACTTCATCTAAATGTTGCACCTGGTTAGAGGCTTTACAATTTATAGACTTGATTAGAGTCTTTTACCCTGTTAAAGGTTTCTCTTACAACTTCACAATATTACAATAAAATTATTACAAATATCTGCAACTTTACATCTGGAATGTTAGAGCAGATTCTATGTGCTCAGAATAGATTACCTTGCTTATAGCATACCTCGGTAACCCATATAGTAACCTGGTAAACCCCTCATGTTTACTCTGTTCTTTGACTATTCTTTGAAAACCTTCTTGATGACCTCTGTGTCTCTGTAACAATCTTCTTACACTCATGCACACACCTTTAACTCTTAACTCATTATGCATAAATAGATCTCTTATGACGGTGATCCAATTCATTGCTTCAATCTTACAAACATGATTTATTGAATGAATAACCATGCAAAATATTTCATTTGTTAGATAACCTCAAAATCATACACAATCTTTAAGTGCAATTTGTAATGTGATAATAGTTAGATGTGCCTCGATCTTGTAACATGTTTTCATATGCATGTCCAGGTTCAGTGAATCTGGTAACATGTTTCACTCAGTGTAAATCAACTCAGTGTGTCATCTTTGCGGCTCGGTAGACATGTAAAGATACTCGGTAGACAACTCGGTGTATACTGCGTTCTGTGACTGCTTTCTTCTGTAACTGACTAGATTGTACATACCGACTGAATATTTCGGTAATAGATAACCGACTAGAGTATATAGTATAACTTTGACATAAAACTAATGGCAATCTGATAAGTAGTAACAATCTCCCCTTTTGACATTAGTTGAGATGTTTGACAAAAACTATGTTCAAAGTTATAACTCAATAATCTATATACTTGAAAAATTTGACTATGCTGACAGTATATACAATAGTCAATAATAATATATCAGATATACTCCCCTTATCGATATACGGTATAAAACTTTGATTTTGCATGCTTGGTGATCTGTTCTTGTTTTGTGCTTACTATCCTGTACACTGTTCTTGGATACTCTTCTTATTATTCTGCTCGGTATACCCCACCTATATACTATACTCACTGTATTAATACTGTATCACTCCCCTAGTACTGTAACATATTACTTCCCAAATATAGTATCACTCCCCTTTTTTGACAAACATCAAAAACTTAATTTCTATTCGGGGGTGGTAACTGGCCAAAAATAGATTTGTACTTGGTCCGGGCATTGGTGAGAGCGACAGAGAGTACATCCTTTACACTGTCCATTAAAGAATTATGTGCTTGAATATCAGGCAATAATGATATTAAGCCATCTAGAGTGCTTCCCTCTTGAGTAGTAGATAAGTATGTGGCTCGGTTGATCTATTCTTGGATTGATGAAAGATGAGGAAGGAATAATGTTTGAAGTGTCATTATGTCCATCTTGATCTTGTGTTCTTCATTTCTTAAGTCCAATTGTTGAGCCATGAGCTGTTGTAACTTTGTATAAAAATTATGAACTAAATTTGGCTTGGTGGTCAACTTATTTGAGAGATCGGTGATCTCTTTCTCAATTGCCTATGTTTTATTCTTAATGTCTTTAATGAATAAAGAAAATGTGCAGAGTTTCTGAAATAAATAATGAATGTGCTTGAGTTGGGGAGTCAACTCAGCAATAAATTTGACAATTTTAACTTTGCCAATAGCTATAGCTTTTTGTACCTCTTCTATCATTTTGGCAATGAGCTCTTTGTCTTTCAGCTTGCTCAAATACTCTGATGCATCTACTCTAGACATCTCTATCTTTATTAGGAGTTCATCCAGTTGAATGTGGATGGCTGCATCTGTTGATACTGTAGCTTCAGGTAGCATATCTATTAGGAGTTCTTTTACCTTCTGAAGTACTTTATTTTTCTTTTGAATGGCCATTTTCTTCTCTTGTTCGGCCTTTGCTTTGCACAGTTCACTAAAATCAATGAGTGCTTGCCCCTTTAATTTTGCTATGTCTACATTGGGAAACACTATGGGTTTTGACAAATCAATTTTAAAACTATGCTTCCTCACTTTCTTTTCTTTACCTTTCACCGATGGAACTAAGACAATGGCTTGTGAGGCTTGATGACCCTCGGTAGGTTTCTTGCTAGAGGCAACACTTTGATCGGTTCCTTTAGCCTCTGTAGAGTCCTTTGGTGTCTTAGTACTTGGTGTCTTAGTTGCAACATTCTCAGTGCCAAAAGGTGCCTGAGATGTTTGTTCCTGAGTAGTACCTTCTCCTATTGCATACTTTTGACCTTCGGTGCCTTGATCTATATCCTGAGGAGTTTCAGTTGAGACAGGTTGCTTGACCGGTGGATAAGGCTGAACTTGTTCCAAAATGGATTCACTAGATACAAGTTTTGCATATGCAATGCCTTCTATCATTTCCTATTCTGGGGCCTTTGTATCCATGACATCTTCATCTATTTGAATGGTGTCAGCAGGGTCTTGTTCAGTAGCATCAGGACCTTGCTCGGTGACATCAGGATCATGCTTAGTGACATCAATGATTTCAACTATAGCTTGCTCATCGGCATCTTTGATTTTAAATATTTCCTGCCACTTTGCTTTTGTCTCATTTTCTACTTCAATATATAGCCCATTCATTAGTTTTAAGGCTCTCTGTTTGACAAGAAACTTTGAATTGTAGGTTTTCAGATGTTCCTTTATTTCAGCTACTGACATATCAGGAAAGAGATGGACTAAACTTCTCTCTCTGATTTGTTTCTCTGAGTCCATTGCATACTTCCACCTATTAGCAATATGTAGATATAATTCATTTGGAAGTGACTTAGCTAGTTCCAATGGAGCTAACCGAAACTTTAGAAGTGTGCAGATGACAACTTCTTCAATTTGTCTCTTTTCATCATTGTTCCTGGTTTCATACTTGACATATCTAAATCCTCCAAATCCACCATATTCTTTCAGATTAGCACAGAAGTTTTCAACACTATGTATATTTACCTTCTCGCCCTTGACAATCTGAAATTTGCTTGCATCTTCTGATTCAGTATCACTAGACTCTTTTGCCAAAATGAGTCTCCGAGTAGATTTCTTGTATGTCTTTATTACCTTGGGAATAGTAATACTCTTTGTCTTCTTACTCGGTGAAGCTGCAGATGCTCTAGTGTTAGGTCATTTTACTCGAGGTGAAGTCGGTGAGACTTTTGATGTGTCTTGTTTCTTTCTCTTTAACACTTTACCCTTAGGCAATTCAGTGCTTAGTGTTATAGCTGCCTCTTGGGCTTCAGATTCCTCTTCGATAATGGCAATGGTGCCTTTGATAGGTGTAGAGGAAGAGTCTTCTCCGAATTTCTCTGATTTTGCCTTAATCATCTTTGTTGCCTTTCTTGTAGCTTTGGGTACTACAATATTCATCTTTACCTTTTCCTTTACTTCCTCATAGGTATTATACCTCAGCTCGGTAGCATGTCTGGGAAATGTAATAAATGCATCAATTTGCTATTTTGTGATGTCAAAATCAATCTCTTAACCCATTGGTGACAAAGATTGAGTCCTCGGTTCCACAACATTCACATAACAGTAATCGGTGTCAACTTCAAAACATATATCATTTTTGTATTTCTCTACTAGTTGGGGTGGTATCCTATATCTGTTATGCATTTTCTCTTGAAATTTACTGAAGTAATCATCCATGATATCATTGAAATTATCACCTAACTTCTTAATGAAGTCATTAATCTGATGGGTGATGGGTTGGTGTACCTCCCAAACAACTTTACCGACTGATGGAAAGAATTTTTCAAAGTAGAAAAACATGCATACCAGTAGTGATCCAAACTTTAGAGTATTAGTCGAGTTGTTCTTCTTCATCTTCCTGATGGTGTTTAGATTTTCAAATAGGTTCTTCAGCAATACCTTGCATAGGTCAATTTTCATTCCCTTTTTCACAATTTTGTAAGCCAAGTCTACTACTACACAGGGAACACTATTTTCCCTTGCTGATTGGAAGAAACAATAGCCCATAACTCTAATGGCAAATTTTAGTTCTTCATCAGTGACATTATTCAGTTTCAATCCTCTGCAATTAGATTCCACTCTGGTTAAACTGATCAATTCCTTCTGTGATATCATCTTCTGGGCTTGGGCATGATCATAGATAGGGTAACCGGTAATCAGATGAATGATTTCCTTGGTAATCTTAAATGGTTTTTCTTCTAGCCACATGAAATCATTGCGAACTCTACTCAGAACAAACTTGACCCACTGGGGTTTGAACACTCGGGGATAGGTTAGGGATTTAGTTAATCCCTTGATCTTGATGTGCTCATACTTGTTGTTCAATATACCATCGATACATAGCTCATCATAGGTGTCTTTTATTTCAACATGACTGAGTTCTTCAACACGACATTTGGTGAAGAATCTCACATCTTCGACTAACAACACTCTGTTTGGGATGAGTGAAAAGGCAATTTTGTCATCCAGTTTAGAAGTGACTTTGGGGGTCAAAGAGTATTTCAGTGAGGGCTTCTCTATATTCTTGACAACTATGGGATCTTGGATCTTGGGTGCCATTTTATATTTCAGATAAAAACTAGCAAAGAGTCCTTAGGGTTTCAGGATTTCAAACAACAGGCGCTTTATACTTAGCAGATAATGGCAACTAGATAAGAGCGGTAAAATAGCTTAACAATGTGTTGAGATTTGATGTAAATACCTTGAATTTTCTTTGTCAGAGGTTTGATCGCCTTTGAATCGCTTGCTCTGCTTTCTTGAAAACTTCGTAAGTGTAAATGACCATGAAAATGCTTTTAAGTACACAAAATACCTTATCAGGCTCCGTGCGGATTAGGTAAAAAATATTAAATGCACTCAGCTCCTTTTTAACCTATTTACTCTCCCTTTTTGTTTTAACTAAGTAACCAAACTTCCTTCATTTACTGACTTGATAGGTTTCCTATATTCACCGACTTGACAGGTTTCCTGTAAAGTGCTTCAAAGACTTTGATAGAATTTCAAACTTACTATTACATCTTAACTATGCAGATTTTGAATTAAGTACATAATAGAATAGGAACTGTTAAGATTTTAACCTTCAGAGAATGTAGTCCCTTCATACCTTTACCGATTCATTTGGAATAGGTGCACCTAACTCGGTAGGTAAGGTGCTTTCTTCATTTGACACAATTTCCTTCTTTTTACAAATCATCTTTAATTTTTCTTTTATTTCTTCAGTGTCTTTTCTAGGCTGATCTCTGCAATCTCCAGCTAAGTGTCCAGCTTTGTGACAATGAAAACATGCCATACCAGGATTTCTCCATGATCTTCAGTTGTACATCCCAAACCTTATAAAATAGTTGGCACTTATATGTCCATATCTTCCACAACATTCACACCATATCCTTGTATTGTAATCCCATGGTACTGTACAATACTATTAGTAAGGATTTGTGTGAGTTTGGTAACCTCTAGAATTTGCTCAGTGTGCATACCACATATAGTTCTTTTGCTTAAACCAGCACTTCTCGGTACTATGTCCATATCTATTGCAGTTTTTACAAACCCTTTGAATATTACCTTTTGATAATTGTTAATAGACTTTGTCCTACATTAATTAGATGTGTGACCATATTTATTGCAATTGTAATAATAACCATTGGACTTAGTGGCATTCGGTTGCTTACCTTTTCTGATTTGACATATGTTAGCAGTGTGACCTTGATTTCCATAGTAGTTGCAAATAGGCTTCTTTCTTTTGATGTTATTCTTGTTTCTAGCTTGCTTTGATGATTCTCCTCTCTCAGTAGTATGAATTCCTTTCTCGGTAGAGTATTTTCCTTTGTAACCGAGTCCTGCATCTTTGTTGGGTCTTCTTGTATTTAGTTGCTCATCCAACATCTTTGATGCTTCATAGATCTTCTTCAGTGTTTCTTTGGATTTCTTCTCTATTTCAAGTTCATCGGTCAACCTTGATACTTCAAGTTTCAATGCTTGATTCTCATCTTTTTTCAGAATTGCTTCATGATGTGCATAACCTAGTTGATCTGATAGGTTTTGTTGAATTCTAGTCAACCTTATGATTTCATCATTCTTATTAGATACTAAGACTTCAAGTTTTTGTTTCTCTCTTTCTAGATCTCTTACTTTATCCATAGTTGTTCTCAATCAGTCATCTGTGTGCTGAAATGTTCATGTTCTCTTTTTATTGCTTTTAGTTGATCAACCAGTGCTTTGTTCTTTTCTTTCAATGCTCCAATCATTTCTTCAGTCTCTTTAGATATATTGTTCTTAGATGATGTCTCAATTTATTCCACTAACTCTTGAGAGTCCTACAAATCATCAGATAATCTTCTTCTCACTTTCAGAGATTTTTGCATTTCCCTTTGCATGTCTGCAATCACTTGATTAGCATGATCCAACTCTTCTTACAAATACACAATCCTCCAAGATTGTTTATAGCCCTCCATTGATAAGATCTTTCTCTTTAGGTAGTTAAACCCTTTTCCAAGATTCAAGCTCTGATACCAATTGTTATGCCCAATATGGAAAGCTAATGTACTAAGAGGGGAGGGGTGAATCAGTACTTCAAAACTTTTCTTCAACAATATCTTTACTGTTATCCATAAACCAAATAGTGCAGTAACATAATATAAAACTAAAAAAAATAGATAACAATCATACATGATTCACTCCATAACACATATAATTTGATTACGTAGAAACTCTTGGTTAGAGAGAAAAACTACGGTGGGGATGACACTCACAACTTCACTACTACAATAATAAAGAGTGCTCGATTAGAGCTACATGTTTAGCTATTTCTGATAGCTTACCCTATTAGGAGTAACAAGATTTGTTAGATCTACCTTGCTAAAGTATTTTACAACACTTCATCTAAATGTTGCACCTGGTTAGAGCTTTACAATTTATAGACTTGATTAGAGTCTTTTACCCTATTAAAGGTTTCTCTTACAACTTCACAATATTACAATAAAATTATTACAAATATCTACAATTTTAGATCTGGAATGTTATAGCAGATTTTATGTGCTTAGAATAGATTACCTTGCTTATAGCATACCTCGGTAACCCATTTAGTAACTCGGTAAACCCTTCTATTTACTCTATTCTTCAACTGTTCTTTGAAAACCTTCTCAGTGACCTTTGTGTCTCTGTAATAGTCTTCTTACACTCATGCACACACCTTTAACTCTTAACTCATGTTGTATAAATAGATCTCTTATGACGGTGATCCAATTCATTGCTTCGATCTTACAAACACAATTTATTGAATGAATAACCATGCAAAATATTTCATTGGTTAGATAACCTCAAAATCATACACAATCTTTAAGTGCAATTTCCAATGTGATAACGGTTAGATGTGCCTCGATCTTGTAACACATTTTCATATGCATGTCCAGGTTCAATGATTCTAGTAACACATTTCACTCGGTGTTAATCAACTTGGTGTATCATCTTTGCGGCTTGGTAGACATGTAAAGATACTCGGTAGACAACTTGGTGTATACTGCGTTCTGTGATTGCTTTCTTCTATAATTGACTAGACTATACATATTGACTGAATATTTCGGTAATAGATAACCGACTAGAGTATATAGTATAATTTTGACATAAAACTAATGGCAATCTGATAAGTAGTAACATGCAAGGTTGCCATCAATGACAAAACCTTCAATCACCTACAATGTCTCATTGGAGTGTGCATATGCCAACAATTGCAACTATGTTCATACCACTACTTTTTGAATATAAATGCATTTTCATATACGTTTAATTAAAATCAATCAATGTATAATGGTTATATTTATTAACATGTTTATTTTTCAAGTTTAAGTTTTCTCTCATTTCATCTAAGTTTTTTGGTTCAAATGAGAGTTTCATTGGTCATAGTTGCAAGCATAGAGTCTTATTTTCATCATTATGATATAGAAAGTATGATATTGTAAACCTTATTCTTTCACAACTCTTACAAGAAAATCACCTCATAATATGGAAGAGATCTCTTCAAATATGCTAGATGAAAGAGGTAATCATGTAAAAAATTGCATTGGTTACGCCTTGCACAATGTTATGATGGGAGTATGATGAATGAAGATCTAAGTAAATTTCAAGAAATAACATTTCAAATACCATAAATGGAAGTCATACTAGAGAAGGGACAAGTAATACTGGACTAGTTCCTTGATAATCCATGCAAAAGTGCAGTCAAGACACAAAAGCAAAATAAAGCAGGATGGTGATATAAAAAAATGAGCAGACATTATGAGGTATTTAGTGCTTAGAGAAGAGAAGACAATCCTTATAGTTGAAAAAGAGGAGATTCATGCACTGAAAGATAGCAAGAGGAAGCAGACATGAATTGTATTGGACATTCAAGTGGTTAGTATACACAAAATACATAAGAGACAACTATGATTTAGAGAAGGATAGTCTAAAATGCAATGGAAAAGAATATAGAGACTATCATATTGTGAAGAAAAAATATATGAAGGACAATCATAGTGACAAAAGTCAAAAGACCATCATAACAGCGCAAGTTGTTGATTCTTTACAACAATCATAAGGGAATGGTGTAAGGTGGTGTTGTCTTCAAAATCTGATTCCCTTTAACATCCTTAGAATAATATGATTTAAGCTTGGTGCAGAAGAGACATCAAAGATAAGGAAATTCTCATGACAACATATGACAAGGTTTGATTAGACCTTCTACACTTCGGGCTTACTCAGAGCCCAGGCAGGTATACCTTTGTGAATTAAATTCACACTTTCAAACATAAACCCACAGCAAACCAGTCCAGAAAACTAGTGGATTTATTCACCTTGAAATCAACTGAAAACAAAGGATGGAGATTGTACTTAAATTCAACATTTCGATCAACAAAGCATGCAATAAACAACTTCAATTAATACCAGTGCCTTATACAAGGTCACAGAGTCATCTAAACTCAAATAAAACTCCTCAAACAAGACATCTTTATGCTTCCCATCGGCTTGGTTTCTATTAATCCTTCTACATCTCTTCCCAGTAACCTCAAACTGAGACAAAATATCTTTAACCGCAGCATGTGGGACATAGGCAATAATGTTTGCATTCACTAAATATGGCCTAAAAGCCTTGACAGCTTTAACTAGGGCATAAGCTTGTTTTTCCATGGTTTCATATTTTAGTTCTGCTGCCTACAAAGATTTGCTGTAGAAGGCTATGGGATGTTCATATCCTTCATTGTCCTTTTGTAGTAATACTGTAGCCACAGTATGATATGAAGCAAAAGAAAATAGAGAAAAAGGCTTACTATAATCGGGTAATTTCAACACTGGTGCCTCTTGGATTGCCTTCTTAATCTCAGCAAAAGCTTTTGAAGCTTCCTGATCCCAATGAAACTTTGTGTCCTTCTTAAGCAATTTGACAATAGGCTTCACTATCTCTGCGAAGTTTGCAATGAATCTCCTGACAAAATTTACTTTACCTAAAAAGGATTGGATACCTTTCACATTTTTAGGTTCAGACACCTTATTGATTACCTCAATTCTCTCAGGGTCTATTCTTACCCCCTCCTTGGAAACTATGTGTCCCAGGAGCTTTCCCTCAGTGACCCCAAAATGACATTTCTTGGGATTCAGTGATACACCAAATTCCAAGGCTTTATTGAACACCTTCTCTAGATGTCCACAATGATCATCAGCCCTTTTAGAGAAACAAGTTAGATCATCTTGATACACCACCATGATGATGTTTATGAATTCTTTGAAAGCTACATCCATAGCTCTCTGAAATGTAGCTCCTGCATTTTTTAATCCAAATGGCATTCTCACATATACATAAGTTCCCCATGGAGTAGTAAAAGTTGTTTTAAACTGTTTAGACTCCTTTACCAACACTTGATTATATCCTGAGAAACCATCCATCATGGATAAAAGATCACATCCTGTCACTCTTTGTAGCATGGCTTCCATATTTGGGGATGAGTAATTATCTTTCAAGGAAGCAACATTTAGATTCCTAAAATCTACACACAATATGATGTCTCCATTCTTCTTCCTTACTGGGACCAAATTGGAGACCCATGAAGAATGCCTTATTGGTTTGATAATCCCCCCTTCTCTCAATTTGGTCAACTCTTGTTGCATTTTAGTTTCTAACAAGGGATTGATAGGTCTCTATTTCTGTCTGAAAGGCTTAGCATCAGGAAGTAAAGGAACTTCATGCTGAAAAAGATCTTGTCTATACGCCTTTAGGTCTTCATAAGACCAAGCAAAGACATGCTTATACCTTTTCAATAAATTAATAAGGTTAATCCTGACATGAGAGGGTAATTTCTTTCCAATATATACCAACTTAGGGGATGATTCTATCCCCAGGTTTACCTCCTCTAACTCTTCCAACTTCGTGGTAGACTGCTGATGTAAATGACTATCATTATAACTAAACATGCTTTCCAGCTCTACCAGCCCTTTAGGTATTTCATTGGTTTCCAACTGGACAACATCATTTCCAAACACTATCTCTCTATTGTCTACCACTTCCACCAATGCATTACAATCAATCTTTTGTCCATCATAATCATCAACACATTGAATAAACCTAAGAATGTCTTCATCATCAGCAAAAACTTGCCAATTGTACACATTATCAGGAATAGCAGGCCTAGATTTTATTTCCACAGTGGAAATACCGGTTAGCATTGCATCATCATTTTACAAAGCAACATTAGCTAGGAAATCTGCCATAATATTTTTTGTTCGCTCTATCCAATTAATAGAGAATGCATCAAAATGCTCAATAACGTCCCAAACAACATGCTTATATTGTTTTAATCTATCATTTTTGGATGCATATTTAGATCTCACCTAAGAGAAAACCAATTCTGAATCCCCCATTACTTTCAACAGTTGGATTCCATGCCTTTTTGTAACCTCAAGTCCTAGCAATAGGGCTTCATACTCTGCAGTATTATTTGTGCACTGGAATGCCAATAAAAATGAGTATTTAAAAGTTATACCTGATGGGGACACAAAAAGAACCCCTGCTCCAGATCCTTCTTTGGAGCAAGCTCCATCAAAATACATCTGCCACAACCCATACTGTTGTGCTTGTAGCTCGACTACAATTGGGTCAGTATTCTTCAATTGAGGCGAAATTGGTTGAAGTCTAAAATTATCTAAATCTACATCAATCATACAATTAAGCATACTAGGGTCAACATTTTCAATTACCCTAGGAGCTCGTGGTTCTCTATATAATTTGACCTAATTACCACCAATAGGAATGGTAGCATAAGATAAGTCCAGTTGAACATTTCCCCCTACTGCTACTGCCCATTGTCTGGAAAGTAACATACCATAGTGGGGTTTAGTGTCAGTAACAATAACATCAATTTTGTAAGTGGCTTCAGGAAATGCTGTTATTTTTACTTCTACATCTTTCATTGTACCTATCACAGGTACTTCTCTGTTATCAATGGCATAGCATTTCCCATACATAGTGGTTACTGATAACCCTAATTCTTTCATAACACCATAGGGCATTACATTAGCAACAACTCCTGAATCTATCATGTAGTTTTTAATCAACCGATTATTGACTAACAAAGTAACATAGAAGGGATCTACCTGAGAAGGCTCCTGAGTGATAGTGGTTCCAACATAAACCTCTGGGGTTTGGAACTCTTGATCCTTTCCAACTTTAGCTAAACTAGTGGGTAATACTGTGTCACTATCAAATATACTAGAGAATAAAGACAAAGTTGCATCCTTATGTTCTTTAATCTTTAGCAATTCTACTAATGGAACAGTGACTTTCATTTGAGTTAAAGCTTGGGCCATATCAAATGTAGAATTATTGCATTTTTCAGTATTAACCCTAACCTTTTCTGTTTTGAATTGACTTGCTTTTCTTACTGTCTCTGCTCCTTGTACATCACCAACATTTTTATCATCTTTGCCTTTATGTACATTTTTTATTTGTTCTCCTTTCTCTTGACTGACCTTAGGAATAGTAGTAGTACTACTTGATACCCCCTTTTTTGTAACTTCCTTTACAAACATAGAACCCAGCTTGCCCTGATCAGTGTCTCTCTTGGTGCTTCTCAGATTATAGTTATGTTTTGCTTTGGCAATTGCAGCCTTAGTGAGATTTCTGACTTCTTCCTCACTGGGCCTTCTAAGATGAACCTCTTCATCTTCAATTGTTACCACATTCAATGTAGGATGCCAACCTAAGGCTAACTGTCCTTGCACTAACTTTTCATTATCCAGCACATCACTGTATTCACTTTGCACAGATTCCTCATCACTTTCTATGATGGTTTCAAACATATTAATGTCAAGCTCTGCTTGTGGTCTCATAGATTCTTCAAGAGCTTGAGCCACTGCACACTGATGAGGGGAATGTGGTCCATCACAAGCAATACACCAAGGGGTATTTTCTATATTGTGATCAGTTTTCCCTTTCAAGGGATCCAGTGTGTCTTGACTTTGGGCAATTTTGGGCTTCTCAATTTGGGGTTTACCATCCTTCCAATTGGTATTATAGGGCATATCATGTAATCTAGGGGGCCTATCTTGCCAGTTATAATGAGGTTTATCATTTTTGTTAACCTTGGCAGTCAAATCTTTCATGGCAGTAACCAATTTCTCTATTTTGTCATCCTCTTTAGCAACTTTATTGGGTTGCTGTTTGGTTTCTTGCCATAATCTACCATCCGTCCTTCTTCCTAATTTTCCAGATGCTTTTCTGTTACTTTCTACATTTATGGCAATTCTAAAAGCATCTCTCAAATTATGGGGATTTTTATCTCTTAAGATATAGGCCATCTTGGAATCAAATGCATTGTAATATGTATTAAGACACATGTTATCATCTAGCCTCATCACCTGATACAATCTATGCATAGCTTTCTAGAATCTGGCATTGAAATCAGTGACCATTTCATTTTCAGGTTTTCTAATATTGTTGAATTCATTTAGCATGAAACTCACATTAGTCTTGTCACCATACTGTTCTTGAAAACAATTTTTAAAATCTTCCCATGAACCTATACTATTTACTGGAAGACCTCTGTACCAATCTCTTGCATCATCAACCAAGGATTGAACAAATAGTTTCATAATAACATCTTCATCTGCTATCTCATAATCATTTATTAAATCCCCAAAAGATTTCAGATGTTCCTCAGCACTAATTGTATTGTTCCCAGCAAATTTATGGAGTTTGTCTCTTAGCTTAGTGGGAACATGATTTGGATATCCTGGGATCCCATCAAAGAACAATTGCCTATATTGTTCCAGATTGATTGGCCTTCTTTGAAAAGGGGTAATAACACTATTATTTCCCATTGTCATTTTAGCTTTTGGGATTGGAGATTGAGGTGCTGGGATGTACTGCTTATTCACAGGTAGTTGGCTTACCGAGGCAATATTATCCTGTACTGCAGGTTGAACATTAACCTGAGGAAAGGAAATGTGTTGGGGATTAGGCTTGCTAAGATCTTCTAATGGGAATGTAAAGGGGGAGCCTTTAAGTAATTAATCTTTCTTTTTACTTCTTGATTCGCTGCTTCTAACTCAGCCTTTTCTAGTTCCATTCAGAGATCTTCCTTTTCCTTCCTCATCCTTTCCATCTCTCTCTCATGTGCTAGAATCCTATGAGAAATCTCTTTTGCAGTTTTAGATTCTATTCCATCATCTACCCATTTCTGTTTTCCTTTATCTAAATTGGCTTTAGGAAGCTGGGAGTCATTAGATACTTCCCTAATTGGCTAGGCTACTGACTTACAAGCTTGTCTAGTTTTAGGGATTAGGATTTCCCTAATCACAGGGCCTTCCTCATCACTTTTTTCCTTTTCCTTAGCAAGCATTTCAAGATCAGCTATCTGTCTAAGAAGCCTATCTCTTTCCATTAATTTGGCTTTAACTTCCTTCTCCTTATTTGCCTCCTTTTGGGCTCTTAGGGAGATTAAATGATGGACTCTTTTATTTAAATCTTCAATCTCTTGAGACATTTTATCCTCATCAAGGAAGTTTTCTTCAGAATCGGATGCATTAACTTGATCTATGTCAATCAAACTAATGTTCCCATCAATTGTCCTAGGAACAGAATGCCTAATTGCATTTGAACTGGTTCTATCTTTTGTAGAAACACTAACATGAGATAAATCTTGATTTAAAGTAGGTGCATCATCAATATTTCCAAACAATCCTGAATGAAAACCTAAGATATCATGCTCTGAATCTCTGGAGGATGAATTAGACTTTGCATAAATAGGTCGGTCAAGCATCTTACCAATATTATTGTTTTTTTGCACCCAAGCAGCATTTGATGGCTCATGCAACATAGATCTCTTCTGGCCTCTCCGTGACTGTTTTGGCAGACCTTCTTGCAAAGTTTCACGAGGATGTTTCTTCATGAATGATCTTGTATTTTTTTCTCCTTGCATCTTGCTTGTCTTCCTTTCAGAAAGATTTGTATCTCACAAGGACTGGTTCAAAGTAATAGAGTCACCACCCACAGAACTATGGGAATTATGAAAACAAGCAGTCTTATCCACAAACACAATAATTTTCTTTACAAGCTTTCAAAACAAATCTGTGTTTATATCTTTATTGTAACTCTCCCCAGCAGAGTCGCCACTTTTGTTGTCTTCAAAATCTGATTCGCTTTAACATCCTTAGAATAATATGATTTAAGCTTGGTGCAGAAGAGACATCAAAGATAAGGAAATTCTCAAGACAACATATGACAAGGTTTGATTAGACCTTCTACACTTTGGGCTTACTCAGAGCCTAGGCGGGTATACCTTTGTGAATTAAATTCACACTTTCAAACATAAACCCACAGCAAACCAGTCCAGAAAACCAGTGGATTTATTCACCTTGAAATCAACTAAAAACAAAGGATGAAAATTGTACTTAAATTCAGCATTTCGATCAACAAAGCATGCAATAAACAACTTCAATTAATACCAGTGCCTTATCCAAGGTCACAGAGTCATCTAAACTCAAATAAAACTCCTCAAACAAGACATCTTTATGCTTCCCGTCGGCTTGGTTTCTATTAATCCTTGTATATGCATAACACATACAAGAATTCAAACATTCCAAACTAAGCTATGGTCCTCAAAATTCAGAATTCCTTCCAAAGAGTTTAGTGGTATGAGTGATCCCGCCTCTTTAATTTCCCTCCTAAAGAGAAAAGCTAACGAACACTTATACTAAAATTGCTTTACAATTCCATTCAAAGAGAACAACCCTGGATTATTCAGAATGAAAATAGTAAACAAATTTGTGAACAAACTTGAAGACAACACAAAGCTTTACTCAAAACTGATGGTCTGTATATTGATATTTAGTTCAAGAAATATTACAAGAAATTTCAATTCTCCATTGGACTTAGAAAAGCTCAGGTAAATTTCTGTAGCGTTTTCTTACAATTTTTTGCGATCTCTTTTCCTCTAGTCCTGGTATCCATTTATAACAACATGGATGCACAAAGCTTCAGAATTCTCGAGGAGAGTTTGTTACAATCATTTCTTTCAAAATAAAGGGGTTACAAACTTTTCGCAAAAAACAGTTACAAGCTCTTTTCAACCTCTGTAGTTTCATCAACAGGCTGTTCGGTTGCAACCTCTTCTATCTTTTCAGGGGTGCTCTCCAACTATTCCGGATCATGGGTGGCATATTTAGTTACCCACTTACTATATATCTCTTCTGTCGGCCATGAGAAATTAATCACATTATCTTTAGTTTTAGTCAACCTTTTCCAAGAAATTCTCATTTTGTTGACTTCTGAATTGAGAAAACCATAATGTGATTTAATTTTCTCTATCTCTTGTATTGTCACAATGAAGAAAGAAGCATCATCAAGATCAATAATTCCTTTAAATCTTGCTGATAACTTAGCTTCTATCTCCTTAAGCCATATTTGTTTGTCTTTTAATTGATCTAGGTTAGCAAAAACTCCTGGGAGCAACTCAAAAACTTGATCAGTGTACTCCTTCTTGCACAAATTAACCTTCCTATCCACATTATCCAACTCTGCTGCCAATTGTACTAAGACTTTAGAAACATTAGAAGTGGATTTGATGATGGGATTGGCTCTTTCTTCATCGTAGGATACACACATGAACTCCAGATCTTGCTCCCTAGACCTCCATCTGTCAAAAATAGGCGTCACAAGCTCATTCCATATTTCCATAATTTAACTTACATTGTTGTAGAGCAATGAGGCATTTATTGTATCTACAAAACTGGAAATTGTAGCCCTTACTTTCTCCTCATATTTCTTTGCATATAAGGCCTGAGCTTGTTTCAAGTTTTCTAATTCTTGGGGAGTGATTTCAATCATTTGAGAGTTGGAGGGTGCTGGAGATGGTGGAAATTCAATGATAGGGCTAGTAGGTGGAGGTCTTGTAGGAGAAGAGGAAATCATGAGTGTTGAAGACTCACCTTGTTGGTATTGTCCAGTCAACTGGCTCTGCAATTTGGCAATGATGCTATCCTTACCTCTTACCTCCTCCTTGGCATTGTTATAAGCCTTCAGAACTATTTCCAACTTAATTTGGAGGGTCTCCTTCTCTTTGGCTTCCTTCTCTGCTACTGCAACACTAAATTTTGCAGTCTCTAACATAGTGCTAGCAGCCTCTACTACCCCTGTACTCTGCACTCTCTTCACCATCATTCCACCAAGTTAACTTGACCCTGGGGTGTCCTTGCTTTTCTTACTCTCATTTCTCTTGAGAGACCACATGATGAGTGCAACATTATCCTTATTGAAAGTGACCCCCTCCATAGGTTTAGTCTCTTTCCTTAATGCATCTAACACCAGGGCATCTGCAATATCCCATTTAGGTAAGATAAGCACTCCAGCTTGTGCTACCATATCTCTTCCTTGCTCAGGGGTGATGGTTTTGAATTCTTCCATCATCTCTTTCTTTATTTCCTCTTCCACCAGGGCTAGATCTTTATTGGTCTGCTCAACCTTTCTTGTTTCACATCTAGCATTATATTTATCAATGTGCTACTTCCATATAAACTGCATGAATGCTTCTGATGTGACAAAATTGTTATCAGCTAGAAAGGCACTACTTGCCTGCTTTATCTCAGGATCGCACTCCTAGCCTTTAAGTTCAATGGAGGTGATATCCATTTCAACAACAATGGGTTCTTCTGGCATTCCTTCCTCCACTTCATCATAAGTGTATGCAATTTCCCCTAGACTACCCAACTGTAGGAGTTGCTCAGCTGCTACTTACTCATTTCCTATATGGATAGTGGATTGGGATGGGGAATACAAAGGTGTATCTGATTGAACTTCTTTTCCCACCCTTTGCTTCTTTGGGCTCTCTTGGATGTCAATGACATCTTGTATCTTCCTCTTTCCTTTGGAGGTAGAGGGCTCCCCTTTTGTAGGCACCAGCACACTATAACTGGATTTCTTATGCAATGTGTAGTCACCAGAAGGGATTGCTTTGCTGGAAGCTGACCTACTTAGGATTATTCTTGCCTTTTGAAGGTTTCTCTTGATTACAGCTTCACTCTTCTCCTTCAGTGTCTGCATCACATCTTCAAAACAAACAATCAAAAACTTTATTTTCTCTTCTAGTGGGAAAAAGCTAGACAATGGGTCATAGCTAGCATCAAACTGATGCACAAAATCCAAGGTTTTCTTATAAGCCACCCACTTTTCTTTCCTTAGCTCCTGCTCATTTAGATCAAACTCATTTCTGATGAGGTCTTCAGGAAACTGGAATTGATGAGGCCTACCCCTGCATGTACCTTCTTCCTAAACATACCATTGAAGAAGTCCTCTGGATCAGCACACCTAGACACTATAGTGGACAAATGATAAGGTTTGAGGAAATCCTCAAAGCAATTCCAGCCTCCCTTTGTTATTACAAATTGGTGGGCTATGGTAGCTGCAGGGAAAATAGTTCCTTTACCTCTATCTGTCAACTCTGCCTCTTGTAAGCCACCAATTTGTCTAAGGATCTCTGCAATTCCTACTTTGAGAGGGACCTGGTAAGGTAACAAAAATGGGGTGCCTCTGAAACCAAAAACTCTAAAAACTATGGAGACTAGATATAAATAAATGTCACCCCAGTTATGAACAATTTTAATATTCTCTGCGAATTCTTTTGGTCTTATGAATTCCAGAAGAACCTTGGGGATTCTTGGGTTATCAGAGCAGAGGAGAGTCCTTATTTTGGATGCAAAATATTTATCAAACTTCAAAAAACTGGCATCCTCTCTATCCCATGACAACACAGTACTCCATAATTGTACTGGCATTTTTTCTCCTTCCTTCTCCTTAACCAGGTCTAGTCCACTGGCAAAGTAATCACCACCTTTGAAGAGAAAAAGATGCATTAGGAGTGAGTACCATCCGAAAGGCCTATCCACCTTTCCATTCTTGATTCCTATCAACCCTCCATGGATAGCATCAGCAATAAAAGAGGCATAATCAAATGTGATTGCAAGAGAAGGATTCAGAATCTGGGCAATCATTAACAAGTAATGATTTGGCATATTTGCTTCAACATCTTCTCCCAAAACTTAGCAAAGTTCCCAATACATCCCTTTAGCCCTCAGGATGAACATGCTTAATGAAAAGGGCTCTTGTGTGTTGGGTCCTACAACTGTTAACCCTCCTATTTTCACAAAAAATTCCTTGAGAGGCCCATTCCTGAGATGACTCCTCTGTGCACCGTAAATTTGGGCTAATGATGTGAAATTTATAGGTTCTAGGAAGTTTGTGAACTCATTAAACCCAAATGCTGTCCTAAACTCTTCAGCATTAATTTCAACAAGGGTTTTCCCATTTACATCCTGAATGCTTCTTGTGACTGGATCATAGTTGAATGCAATTTGGGTCAGCAAATCTATGTCCATGAATACCCCTGGGACTACTAATTTCCCAACATCTAATTCCTAGATACTATTTTGTGGGGTAGGAGAATTTCTCATTCCGAATCCAACTTTAAACAACCCCAACCCAGACAGTCCAACCTGTGGGTCTCTCAACCAATTACCCTTGTCATATAATCCTTCTCCTATCTTTAGATGGGGAGCCTTGGGCACTAGCTCTTTTGCCTTTGATGCCTGATTAGTTGACAACGTCAACTATTCTAAAAAATCATCACAAACACTCCTTTCTAAATAGTTAACTTTGCCAGAAAATTCTCTTTTAGGAGCCATTTTGAAGATGCAAGAAATGAATGCCACTCTTAAACAATTTTTCTACGAATCAATTATCTTATTTAGAACACTACACAAGAATTGCTGCACAAAAATATGAGAGAACCTGTTCTTTGCGTGAAGGAATTTGCTCTACAACTAAACCGACTTGCTCTGTATCTAAGGAAAATAACTCTGCATCTGCTCTTCTACAAAATCCTTTAAAAGATATCTTCACCCAGTTGATAGAAAATCAAATATTTGTACTCAGGGCCTTAACTATAACATTGATTCCGCATGCTCTGGCCATCCCTTCAAAATTGAATTCATATGAGAATTCATATTTTTCGCTCCAATGGGTCACAACATTCCTGCAAGTGTTTCATTTTGCTCTTTCGCAACTTTGCAAAGCATAACTATCGGGCAGCTTGGTCCTGCGAAATAACGCCAACCATTTGATCAAAAGAAACTTAATCGAGCATTAGATTAACTGACAACTTTGGCTTTTCTCTGGGTCTCACTTTTCTATTGGCTACATGATACCACATGGTGTCCAACCATTGGCCTTAAAATTCCCTTCGCATTCCACTTGATACAGGCCACGTGTCTTTCCTTCATACCGCCAGTTCCACCTTGGCGGGCCCACACTTTCTTCTTAGACCACATGTCATCATGACACATGGACAGCTCGTGTTCACTCTAGCTATTTCATGGGGTATAAAGGACGAGCATCTTACCCCTGTGAAATAGCGCGGGCCGTCAGATCATCTCTTAAGTTGATCAGCTTTTAATCCTCTGAAAAGGCTCTCAGGAGGGGTGGGCCCGCTGACTCATCATGAACACCTAGTGCCTAGTCACTCTCGGAGCTGACTTTTCACTCTGTTATATGCCAAAAGGAAACCACGGGGCCCCACTTTCTTCTTAACAGCTATATCCTCCAGGTCATCATCATGACACGTGGATGGCTCGCATTCACTCTCGCTATTTCATGGGGTATAAAGGATGAGCATCTTACCCTTGCGAAATAGCACGGGCCGTCAGATCATCTCTTAAGTTGATCAGCTTTTAATCCTCTGAAAAGGCTCTCAGGAGGGGTGGGCCCGCTGACTCATCGTGAACACCTGGCGCCTAGTCACTTTTAGAGCTGACTTGTCACTCTGTTATATGCCAAAAGGAAACCACGGGGCTCCTGTAAATTATTAACAATTGTACCTACCAGGTCATCTCCTCCTACGACCTGACTCACCTCTGGGGCTCACCTTTTAGCCTTTAATCCTGACCCACTGACTGTTGTGACTTGTGCTGCGTGCCACCATTTTACTCACTGTCAACAACTAGCTGGACCGTCTATGTGGCATGCCATGTGGTTTTCGCACCTTCGCTGGTTTTAAACTACGCGGAACTTTGCCTAGCGAAATAACGCGAGCCGTAGATCCATCCACGAGATGCACACTAGTTACTGGGCCTAACAACTTTAGAAGAAAAACATACAAGGCATAAATTTTTTGATTAACATAACCGCCTAGGAAAACTACAAGGGGGGGACACTTCCTATGACCCCACGACCCATTACTTAAGTGAATAAAGTAACGAAAGATTAGAAACTAGAGGGTTTAAAACAAACATGAGAGGATCTAAAATCAAAAACCCTTAAACCCTTAAGGTCTAGAACAAAGCTGAAACATTTGGAATGACACCCTATTCAAAAATTCAACAAAACATAGCCAATCATGGGAAAAGAAAAGCCCATTTTTAATTAGTGATAACAGGTGGCAGTCTCTCTAAAATGGTTAGATGGCAGCATAAGAATTTCAAGAAAGAGATGAATAAACCTTGTATGGTACCAATACCTCTATGGGACCAATGCAGGTGAATAGTGATCAAGATCAAATGATGTGTGACTCTAGAAGAGAAGCACACTCATAATGATTAGCATCTAGTATAGTGTGATAATCAACCAAAGAGGATAATGCATGCAATAAATTAAGGAAATAAGGATATGGTCACATAGAATACAAACTCTTGTACAATAACAATTCATATTTTTCTATCATTTTTCCAATCCTTTATCATCATGAGGGGTTGTCAAGAAGAACATTGTCAACTAATGATACTACACAATTTTTTTAAGAATATACTTATGCGTTATTTTGTGAGCATTGTTAATGGAAAGGAAAGCATGAGGTAGTAATACAATTTATTTACAGAGAAGGTATGCTTAGCCAGGGATATGAAACTATCCAATTGGTGAGGAGAAGATGACATCTTGATAATGAGTAGTGATAGTCATGTAATAATCACAATCAAATGCTCAATAAGAAGAGTAGCAATCATTCTAAGTCATTCTAAAGAATTGTTTAAGGGAAAGAGTTGTGCTTAGTCATGTATTGAGATGGACTTATGAATAGCATCACATGGTGACAATGGTGTTTGTTATTAAGAAGACAATCTCAAAACAACAAGTAATCATAGGACAACCATGATTAAGAGTGTCTGATCATAATTAAAAAATAGGACATCTAAGTCAAGAGGAATTGGATGTATTTTCATTGTCATTTGATTTTGTTTCACTATCAAATTTATAATGAAAGAATGCAAGTCCTTTTAATGTTGTTGAAGGTAATTGTAAAGTTGATCAAGGGCACTATTAATGAGCGGTGATAGGAAGATAGTAATAATAGAGTCCCTATGATAGCAAGTGCCTCTTCTTCATAGAGGTAGCTGGTATCATTTTTTAAAAGATGACCAGTTATTTAGATAACTAGCAAACAATAGTCCTCTCAAAAAGTGCAAGTTTCACATAATATCAGTTCATGGGATAGTCATCGGTAATGAGGGGAAGACATAGTTTGAGGCCATTAAAGACACAAGCCTTTGAACCTTGGTTATCAAGAAACCACATGACTTTAATGGTCAATGTAACCATGATGTTTGACAAGTATTGGACAAAGGTAAATGATAGGAAAATGCAATGATTGATAAGGGTTTTTAAGTCATGAAGAAGGGTAGGATGTCAAAGGATGGTTATGGTTTGGAAGATTTTATACAAGATCAGTGAAAAGATAACTAAAATTTTCTACTACAAAAATAAGGACAAAAGTAATAGCTATGAGTTGATTAAGGGCAAAAGAGGTAAAAAGCATCCAAAGAAGTCAAAGTGCATAGTCAATGATAAGTGTGAAATAAAAATCCACACACAAGAGTACATAATGAACAAAAGGATAGTCATGACAATGAAGAACAAGGAAAGAAAGACAAAAAAAATTGAGTGGATAATGATGAGCAAGATGAAGAAAAGCATGAGCAAGAGCTACACTTTGGAATACACGGGAAATATTCATCCTACAACCACAAAGAAAAAAAGAGTTGATGTAGAAAAGAGTTTTGGGAGTTCAAATCATTATGGATGAGGACTATAGAAAATCTTCTATGGTTTTAGATATATTATAGTCATATCTATAGATGAGATTCTTGAAAGGAATGAAACAGTTGTGTTGAGTGTTGTCTTTGAAGCTACATCCATATTTTCCTTAGAGCACTGAACCTTGGAATGTTGAGCAGCAACTACATTTGGACAACTACATCTTGGATTTATTCCCATTTAACTATGCTCTTATAACCTTGCAAACATGAGAGTATCAAATGATTTCAAGAAGATGCAATGACAAATTAGAGGCCAAGATAGTGAGATGGTAGTGATGGAAGAGAAGAGCATCAATAGTCATGAGATAAAAAGGAAAACAATTAGAAAAAGTAATAGCAAGTACCATGAAGATCACAGTAGAAAATATATGAAACGAAAAAATAGTCAAGCTGAGTGAAGAATATGGTATAGTCTAAGTGCAATTAGTTATGTAACAATGGAAATCCTTGGTAGAATTGTTGGATGAGGTATCTAAAGTCAAGATAGCGTCATTGGGGATCACTTTTCCTCCTAGCCTATAAGAGATCATTGATGTCCATGACTATGAGAATAACTTGAAATAAACTTCAATTGATGAATATGAATATCAAAGATGATACAAATGATGCTAGCATAGTACAGAGGATAGTTTGGAGACAATACAATGACAATGATGAACTCAAGAAAAATAATTTAAGTCTACCTATTTGTAGCGTCCTAAAATTGCGACACTTGCAATTTCGACTGCATTTCGGTCTTCATGATGGCGACGCAACACGCAACCTGAATGCAAACCTCGAAACCTGATTATGACACCAAAAACTGCATTTTCTTGCACCTTGGCCTGAACCTCCTTTGCACCCTGCTGTCCCGGGAGGTGGGACCAGAGTGCCCAGCGCCCTGGTCCCTGGGTCCTATTTTGGGCCCGGTCTCTTTTGGACTTCGGGTCTTTATGTTTGCAAATTGGAAAATTATCTTTCCTGGTCGGCCTAAGGTCGGGAAAATCAGTCTATTAACCCTAATTGGCAAGTATATAAACTACATATTCCTCTTTCATTCGACATGATGGAAAAGGCATGGAAACTATACTCAAGCATTCAAGCATTAAAGCATTCTTTCAAGCAATTGATCATTCTAAGTCTCCATTCAAGGCTAAGTGTTGCATTCAAGACAAGGATTCAACCATTGAAGAGGAGATCACATACTACATTCTACATACAACATAGAACAATACAACAAACAACAACATCTATACCTTCGCACATAAGGATACAAACATCCTTACAACAAGGTATTAGTACTTGTTTTACATTACATTTACAACAATTTCTCATTTCTTGGTTAATTCCAAAACCGGGGTTTGACCTAAAGGCAAACCCCTAATGCCTAACCCCCCAATCATCTTCGCTTTTCTGTGTGTAGGTTGCAGGTACGTGGCTGAAATTGAAGATCTGGAATCCTTGTACAGAGACGAACAGATCCCCCTTCATTTCACGGATTTTTCAGAGGACTATGTGCACGCCGGGCGCCATCGTCCTGACAACTTTTGCTCAAATTTGCAGGACAGCATCGTCTTGATATTTTACTGCTAATTCCAGGTCCGCAGCTTCATCCTATATCCCTATCTCAGTTTATAAGCGAATCTTTGTCACTTTCTAGGCATTCCTAGCTTAATTCTTCTATCAACATTCTTTACAAAAGAGGGTAGCCTTGCTATCTTAACCCTTGAAACACATTTAGCATCCAATCTTGCATTGTGTGGGATTGGATCTTGTGGGTTTCAACCCCTCTTTTGAATGTAAAGTCTCTCCCCTAAGTGAAAACCATCAACCCTAGTGAACCTCCCTTCTCTCTCCTTGGAGTTGGAAGAGGGGAGAGCAACTAGGGTTCGATCGCGATTTTTCGCTTTACATTTTGGTGAACCCGACGTGAACATCCTTTCTGATTATTCATAGTTAGATCTGAAAATTGGATTCCTTGATTACATTTCCATGTTTGATCTTTTGCAAAATTTTAGAGGTTAATTGCATAAAAACCCTAAATTTTCTTTTTAAGTAATTAAACTTGTGAAATGTTTAATTGTTAAATGCTTGTTTCAGATCTGCCCTTCTATTACAAATTATCAATTCATATTTGTGCTTTAATTTTGAAAATTAAGTGGTTAAGTGTCAAAACACTAATTTTTTAAACCCTCTTGATTCAACCTTTGTCCAACAATTTCACTGATCAAAACATTTCCAAATCAGCTGTAACTTTGGATTCCGCAATAAAATCACAATATCTTTCATCCTTGAAAATTTGGAAAAAAGTTGCGAGGACCGTGTGCACTCCGAGCGCCATCGTCCCCGACATTTTTTTCAAAATTTCGGGAGCGAGATCTTACTATATTTTTCTGCTAAAATCCAGAATTTTGACTGATTTTATCAATTTTAACACCTTCAAAATTACAGTCAAAGTTGGTCTAGCGATTGCTTGGATTAAGGCTTCTAATCATTCAAAAATTGTTGAAATTGAAATTTGTATCAAAATTGTGTTTCTTACTGTCCTAAATCTGAAAAGTGTGTTATCATTCATTCGAAATTTCAGTAATTCATTCAAATTTTTGCAATTTGTGACTTTTGAAATTAAGTGCTTAGTTACAACAACTTTGATTTCCGCTTCCAAAATCGAATTTTGCGTGAAATTGAATCAACCTTCAAATTTTGAAACTTACATTGCTTTTGGTATTCCCTCTAAAATCATAAAATTCAAAATTTCAGTTTCCCTCTCTTTTTCAAAATTCAAATTTTGCATTTTTCGACAATCTTGGTAGGGTTCAATTTTGAAATTGCAACTTTAATTTGGCCTATCTACAGATCGTAAAATCACTCAATTTTTTCAGGTTAGCTGTAAAATCATCATAACTTTCATCCCTGCAAATTTGGAAAAAAGTTGCGAGGACCGTGTGCACTCCGAGCGCCACGGTCCTGGACATTTTTTCCGAAATTTCGGGAGATTGTCCTGATTGTATTTAACAGCTTAAATCTGGAAAATTGGCTGATTCTACTGAAATTTGCTACCTCTAAAATTCAAAATCTTCTCTCTTTCTCTAGTGCATGAGTTTTACAACAATAAGCCCTACCTACACTATTCCCGTTAGACGAAGCCTTAGAATTAAGTCCTTCCAAGGTTTAATTACTGAGGAGATGGAACCTAATTTGAATGGCCTTTTTAATGAGGACATGGGTAATTCCTCTAATCCTCTTAATGATGAAGAAGCTCTCCATGAGGTTTCTGTAGAACAACTTTCAAAATTGGATAACCAATTTGACGATTTTCGACAATGGATGTCTGAAGAATACCCTGATAGTCAAGCTCTTCCTTTAATTGAGGGTCTAAAATGTATGCTTCAAAGTGATAAGAATGGAATTGATATTTTGCGTGGTATTGCACACATTGTGGATTCGAATGTGATGCCTATGAAAAGTTGTGCCGAAACCTTAGGTTATACACAACCTCCTACTCAAGACAATCGTTCTATTCCTTTGACGACTTCTATTGCTAGCATACCTACTTTTACATCAAACATAATGACTACTTCAATACAAGACATTCCTCCTATGATCACTAATCATGGGGGCAATCCTTCTTCTTCAATCAACCCTCTTCCTTCATTCAATCCAATTTCTTCATTCATTCCTTCAGTGAGTGTTCCTATTATATCTCCACAAATGAACATGACGCAAGGGGGCAATTCATTTAACCATTCCATTCCTCCTTGTAGTGTTCCTCCTTTCCAATCATCTCCTATGACTAACTATCATAGTGTCCCACCACCTTACTCTCTACCTTCTTTCAATAACATAACACATCCATCACAATCTAACACGTCTAATATGAACTCTTCGACTGAAGCGACCATTAACAATCTTGCACAAACTATCTCTTCTTTACAACAACAAATTGCCTCTATGAATCAATCTAAGTTTAGTGTGCCCACATTTGATGTTGCGAGCCCACTTTCTCTTGATATTGTTCGAGCTATTCCCCCTAAACATGTTGAAATTCCGCATTTGGAGCTTTATAATGGTAAGGGTGATCCTCTAACACATGTTAAGACCTTTCAAACAATATGTACTGATTTTGCTTATGACCAAAGGTTGCTTGCAAAACTGTTTACTAGAACATTAAGAGACAAAGCCCTACAATGGTATTGCTCGTTGCCTTCCTATTCTATTACTTCTTTTGAACAACTTGCAAATGCTTTCATTCAACAATTTCAAAACAATATAAGTCCTAAAGTTACTTTGATTGATTTAATGCATTGTAAACAAGGTGTTAAAGAAAAAGTGACTAATTTCATTGGTAGATATAAGCATTTGTATGCTCAAATTTCTTTTCTCGTGCCTGACAATGATATTCAAAGAATCTTTATTTCTAATTTACAAAAAGATATTCGAGACAAACTCTTGTTTTCTGAGTTTACTTCTTTCCAACAGTTGTGCGCAACTCTTCACAATTATCAACTGACTGTGAGTCAAATGGAACAATCACATCCTATGACTCCGAGTGATAAGGGTGATAGTAGTCAACAACCATTTGGGAAGTTTAAACCGAATAGAGAGTCCATTAAATTCAATGAAAATGCCATCAACAACAATGTGAATGCAGCATCAGGTGTGTCTCTTATTTCTAAGTTTTTCAAGAGAGAAAGAAAGTTTACTCCTTTGAATGAATCATTGCATAGTATTATGAATAAGTTATTGGAACAAAATGTGCTTACTCTTCCTCCTATAAGGCAAATTGATCCTGCAAAGATTACTTCACCTTATTTTGATAACAAATCTTTTGGTCAATTTCATCGTCAACCTGGGCATGATACTGAAAAATGTTTTGCTTTAAAGGGGAAAATTCAAGATTTGATTGATAATAATACTATCTCTGTTTCTGGTGTGAATGATAAAGGCAACAAATCTGTAGCTCCCCCTAAACAAAATCTTCAGATTTTTATTGATCCATTACCTTCTCATACCTCAAATGCGATTGATACTACTGATTCCTCTGTCTCACCTGATGATCTCATGTCTATGACTCCGAATGTGATTAATTTTGTGGAGCAACAGAAAATCCCTAAAGAACCTTCCATCACATTTGATTCTAGTGAAACTATCAGGGCACCTGATGGTCCTTTATATATAGTTGCAAAAGTCAAGAACACACCTTGCCGTGGAGTGCTTATTGATCCTTCTTGTATGGTTAATGTCGTTACTGAAGAATTTCTTTTTACTTTGCAATTGAATCAAGTGATCTATGACAAAACAGATGTGATTGTGAAATTATTTGATGCATTTTCTTCTCCTGCAATTGGTTCCATTACATTACCTATTGAGGTCCATAACAAATCCCTTGATGTGAACTTTGCTATTATTCCATCTTCCGAACAATTTCGTGTGAAGCTTGGCTATCCTTGGCTATCTTCCATGAAAGCTATTGCTTCTCCTATTCACAAGTGTTTGAAATTTCCCCATAATGGTGATGTTGTTACTATCAATCATAGTCTCTTTAAACCAGCTGAAAGAACTTCTAGCGTTCCTATTGATTACTTTTGGCCTAAACAGTTTCAATCTCTTCC
This sequence comes from Cryptomeria japonica, assembly GCF_030272615.1. Lineage (NCBI taxonomy): Eukaryota > Viridiplantae > Streptophyta > Pinopsida > Cupressales > Cupressaceae > Cryptomeria > Cryptomeria japonica. The sequence continues at coordinate 429,862,387 of NC_081409.1, read as the reverse complement.
TCCGCAAAGTGATCATCTTTTCAAATCTTATCAAAAGTGGAAAAAAGATATGATCCTTTCTCTAAGTGAACCTAGAACACCCAAACTTGATATTCCTATCATTCTTGAGAAGGAGGTTCTTCCTTTGAAAGATAAAACTAATGTCTTTCCTCAAGAAGATTCCCAACCCATTCCTATGGATGTGACTATATCTATGCCTAATAAACGTTCTAAAAGTAGACCTATACCTCCTCGTCATGATGGACTTGGTCTTCTTCCTAAACCAAAATTTTCCTCCTTTATATGGAGCAGTTCCTCCTCCTTCCTTCTATAGAGAGAAGAGACCTTCTTCTTCTCCTATTATCTAGCCTAAGAGACCACAACCTAAACACCCAAGTGATAAGGATGAGAACATTCCTCCTCCTCAATCTCCTAATCTTCCTACTAAGACTAGATGAAATCATTCTGCATGTGAACGCCGATGAAAGCATCATCTTAGAGCTCAAGCAGCTGCTTCTCAAACTTCGCAATCCCCAAAAACACCTTCAACAAGCATTATTCCATTTTCTCCTCAGCCGATGATTGAGCCGAAATCTCCTAAACATAAGATGCATGATGGTCTTGATCCTGTGCGAGTTAAAGATCCTATTTTTATAAATCTTGATGATGCTATAGATGAAAATGTTATTCGTGATGAAAATGCTACTTCTCCTGTTCATTCTGATAGTGAATATGAACTTGTTGATATTGATAACCATCTATCTAACGAATTTTCTAAAGCACTTATCCTAGCTCCTAGACAAGAACAACGTGGCTTGGAACATGAACATGGCCCTTGTTTGGATCTTGTGATAGCTCCATCTATTGTGTTGGATGTTCCTCCTCTAGCATGTTCCCTACCTTCCCGAAACATTGATCAGCAAGATCGGGGGGTAGATGACGTGCTAGACTAGTTTCATTAGCATAGCAGATTCTCTCCTCCTCTCTTTTGTTACTTCTTCTATGTGTTATTCTCATTCTTCTATTTGTTGTCCTTAGTGTTGTCTACTTGAGGACGATGCAAAGCATTGAGATCTCTTGATCTCTCTCATGTTGACTCAAAAGACACATGTGTTCCCTTCTTCTAGGTGACCTTCCTTGATTGGGGAATGAAGAACAATTATGCATACATACATATGATATACATGAATTATCATACAGCATACTGACCCCGAGGAAAGTGAAGTCACCTTGTGCTTTGTGTTTTGTGTCTATTATCCTTGGGCTTATCTCACACTTGGGGGCTAAATCCTTGCGATAACATGCTCCTTTCTCATTTCTTATATGTATCACTACCTTAAAGAAATCACCCCTGGTGAGGTGTGTGCAATCACTTTAACATAGGGGGGCATACATCCCGTTCATATCTTTTCAAGATACTTGAAAATTTCTTGACAAATTTAGCTTTGCCTTGAAAATTTTTGATATCTTTCTTGCATGACTCATAATGAGGGAACCTTACTACTGACAGTCATGGTTCTCCCTCGTGATCTTCCCTTTTACTTTATCAATCGAAGTCGTAAGATCCTTAGTCTACTGGGGGCTTGGTGTATCTTGCCTCCTTGACGTGGTGAAAGTCTTTCAATGTTGTTTCCTTGTACTTTACCCGAAGTATGAGCGTACGCTTATACTCCTGCTAAAGTGGGGGCTAAATGTAGCATCCTAAAATTGTGACACTTGCAATTTCAACTGCATTTCGGTCTTCATGATGGCGACGCAACACGCAACCTGAATGGAGACCCCGAAACCTAATTATGACACCAAAAACTGCATTTTCTTGCACCCTGGCCTGAACCTCCTTTGCACGCTACTATCCTGGGAGGTGGGACCAGAGCACCCAGCGCCCTGGTCCTTCAGGACCAGGGTGCCCAGCGCCCTGGTCCCTGGGTCCTATTTTGGGCCCGGTCTCTTTTGGACTTCGGGTCTTTATGTTTGCAAATTGGAAAATTATCTTTCCTGGTCGGCCTAAGGTCGGGAAAATCAGTCTATTAACCCTAATTGGCAAGTATATAAACTACATATTCCTCTTTCATTCGACATGATGGAAAAGGCGTGGAAACTATACTCAAGCATTCAAGCATTCAAGCATTCTTTCAAGCAATCGATCATTCTAAGTCTCCATTCAAGGCTAAGTGTTGCATTCAAGACAAGGATTCAACCATTAAAGAGGAGATCACATACTACATGCTACATACAACATACAACAATACAACAAACAACAACATCTATACCTTCGCACATAAGGATACAAACATCCCTACAACAAGGTATTAGTACTTGTTTTACATTACATTTACAGCAATTTCTCATTTCTTGGTTAATTCCAAAACCGGGGTTTGACCTAAAGGCAAACCCCTAATCCCTAACCCCCCAATCATCTTCGCTTTTCTATGTGTAGGTTGTAGGTACGCGGCTGAAATTGAAGATCTGGAATCCTTGTGCAGAGACGAACAGATCCCCCTTCGTTTCGCGGATTTTTCGGAGGACCGTGTGCATGCCGGGCGCCATCGTCCTAACAACTTTTGCTCAAATTTGCATGATAGCATCGTCTCAACATTTTACTGCTAATTCTAGGTCCGCAGCTTCATCCTATATCCCTATCTCAGTTTATAAGCGAATCTTTGTCACTTTCTATGCATTCCTAGCTTAATTCTTCTATCAACATTCTTTACAAAAGAGGGTAGCCTTGTTGTCTTAACCCTTGAAACACATTTAGCATCCAATCTTGCATTGTGTGGGATTGGATCTTGTGGGTTTCAACCCCTCTTTTGAATGTAAAGTCTCTCCCCTAAGTGAAAACCATCAACCCTAGTGAACCTCCCTTCTCTCTCCTTGGAGTTGGAAGAGGGGAGAGCAACTAGGGTTCGATCGCGATTTTCCGCTTTACACTATTCTAGTCATTCTATGACACCCAAGTATTGTGGGGCAAAAGATAGTTTACATTTTTGTTGAATGTTAGTCATGGTTGTGAATTATTTAAAGTTTTTGTGAACTCATGTAAGAAGGAAAGGGAGTAGGTGATGGAAATAGAGCAGACAACTAAGAGGGGCGACTGAATCAGTTGTCACAAAAACTTACACAACTTAAACTTTATCTCAGATCTGATAATTAAACATGAAAGAATAAATAATCAATACACATGAACACACATAACACCAATATTTTTGACGTGGAAATCCAATTAAGGGAAAAACCATGGTGGGGATGAACCCACAAAATAGGTATACTCTATTAGAAGTATTACAATGGGGATTGCACATAAATTCAAGTACACTACCTAGAACTCATTGCTCAAAATAAGGAGACTCGCTGCCTGTACATATAGATTCAGATCACATCTGGAAATAATGAACTAGAAAATAGCATCTCCTTAATGCTTGGTTCAGTTCCATTGAAGCACAAAACAATTTTCTTCTTCACACTTCTTCTTTGTCTTCAAAAGATGTATACATTCAGTGCGCATACACTCATCCACTCACTTCGCACACCTCAAATACAAAGTTATTACATTTATTTATACACAACATCAAACCTGGATGAATCATCAGGGTCACCTCAACACTCACCACCTAATTACCAAAATATGATCACACTCAATACAATACAATACTATATGTGGACCAAGCAATGTTGGTCAAGACATATCATAGATTCAAATCAATCGCCTCAAACACACTACACCTCCAAAAATTATACCTTGATCATCTGCAACACACTACAATCCGATCGGCCAAGAACATGAAGAACACCAACATACTGAAAGAAGTCATCAATTGTGAGATCAACGATCAATGCAGACCACCAAAATAAAAGGCACATGATCCATAAACATCTACATGTATTATGAACTACCATAGCAACATTTATACCAACACAACTTACTATAATCATTAGTATCTTCATACTGAACCTCAAGAACATAGACTACAATGACTATCAACCTTGAAAAATTACTTGTGGACCTCAAAACCATGAACCACTTGAATTGAGGACACACACCAACATTCCAAACATACCACCAAATCCATAGAACAAGATATTACAATGCAGAGTAATACAAATCAAAATACTGTCATACTGATATCACTGAACAATAAAAAAATCAACCACAACACAGATACTCATAACTCGATCAAATCTTCATGCGGACCTTTGAGACTTGAACTGAATCAACTATAGACATCCTTCTAAAAACTCTTTAATCTAAAAACTTTGATCTTCAACATGCTGAACAAAATAACTCACTAGACTTAACCACATCACTATTACAAACAAAGAAAAATCTTGACATCAATGACAACACATCTCTCAAATATATATTAAGCACATATTTGCAGCATTCTTCCAACAGTAGGATTCTCTTGATTTATACTATGATTACTTGAAGGTTTAAGTATAATGATGATAGTCTTGAGCATTCAAGAGTAGTTTTGAGGCTTGTAATGACATTTTGACATGTGTGAAAGATGCCCAATGGAAGTACATGCATTCAAAAAGTAGCTTGGAGACATTATCACTTAGTTTCAATCAGGTTAAGGGGTCTTTATGCCACAAAATTAGTTGCATTTGACCCCAAGTAGTTGGATGCAAGGACATTTGTTGTAGTAGTCAAGGAGTAGATCTAGGATAGTTGGAAGACCTTGTCAAGCAGTTGGGTAGATTTAGGAGGGTAGTTTGAAGACTTTTTCAATCCTTTTAAGAACATCTAGAAGCTAATTGATGAACCTCAATGTTGAGGACTTTTCTTCATACAACAACCATTTTGGAGCACTTTCAAGGGTCTTTAATGGACATTTTTAATTTCATCCAACCCCAAAATAGGTTGAAAACTTTTTCTTCTCTTTATGACACATGTTGCAAACTTCTAATCAACCAATGCATCCTATAAAGCAACTTTTAGGCTCTTTTTTAGAGTTAGTGCTTGTTGAGTTGTACATTATTGTAACTTGAAATAAGGCTCTTTTTGGCCTGATTATGTAATGTAAATCAACTTTCAAGATTGTATACAATTCTAATGAATACCTTTTTAATAAAATTTGGTGTTTCACCTTCTCAAAACTTGTTGTATTATTTTTAAATTATAAACTGATAAGTGAATCTGTAAAATTTTATATATTTCTTTTTGCAATTATCTCTTTCATCTCCTTTGGATAGGATAAGTCTTTTTTTCATTGCACGTTATATGATTGTGTGATTGGTATAGACAACAACTATTTGTGAAAGTTTCATTTTCCTTCTCGAGTTGAGAGTATTTTCACCTTCCTATGAAACATTCATGCATGAGTACATAAAAACTTTGAGTTGTGTTAGGCTACAGCTGGATCATTGATTATATGTATGTTCAAACAACAATAGTATAGGTCTTGAAAATCACATTGATGCATCACCTTATTATTATAGGTTTCATTTTAATCTTTTTCTTCTCCCTTTTCTCAACAAGGCAGTAGAGTAGGTTAGTTTAGATAAATTGCCCAAATAGAGAACCAACTATTTATCTAGAGGTTCATCTCCATTATAGGTTATGCATAACCTAGAGGTGTTCTCATGTATCAACAAGTGGTTAAGTTGAGAACTTAATCATGGGTGCAACTTTGTTGATAACAATTTTTGGCATGCTTGGTGGGACTCTTTGAACTATTTCAATTCAAAACTCTTACATATATTGCTGATATTTGGTGTGTATATCAATGATTTTTTCCTCTAGAGGCAAGTTTTTCACACACCTGGAAGCTCTAGAAGAAATATTTACTGGATTCAATTAGACAAGTGTTGGTATGTACCTATTTTGCCAAAAATCAAATTTGGTTATTCTTGTTTCAAAAGAAATTTCTATGATTTCTAGCTTATATGAATGAACAAAAATGTCTTCATTTCATAGAAATGCATCCTATCACCCCCCTATTAGAAACTAGGAAGGAAAATTGAGAGGGGGGGTGAATTAGTTATCAATAAATTATAACCCAAAACCAATTATTTCAACTTAAAACTCAGTGCCGGTAAAACACATTAAGAGTTATAGCAATACCATTACAACTTAATGCATGAAACAGAAAGCAAAACCCATCCACAACACATGACACAAAGATTTTGACATGGAAACCCTATAAGGGGAAAAACCATGGTGGGAAACCTTACCCACAATCAGATGATACTACTGCAGATAGTAAGTGAATACAATAATGGGGTCTGCACATGCAGAAAGGCTAACTGCCTAGAGCTCACTACTCAATCACAAAATAGGAGTAACACTAACTACAATTGGATGTTTAAATCCAATAACAATGTACTGCTTCAATATAGCATCTACAATGCTAGATTCAATACCGATTTAAGTTCTGACCATGAGTTCCAAACACCTTCATAACCTTTCCTTCAACCTTCAGATAATATCTACATGATTCACACAAGGCTCTGCTTATTTTCGTTCTTCACAATGATCTTCAATATTTGCACACACTCATACACTTCTTCCAAATGAGATCTTACAATTATTTATACAAAACCTAAGAGCTTCATCATTAGGTTGGCTCCCTAAAGATATTACATTTACAAAATAAGTCTTGATGCAATACGATATGTTGGCCTCAATATATTTACACATTATCCAATCAATAAACCATTTTCAAAATGTGTCGTGTTGATCTGGAACATGATATCTTGTACCGGTCCATAACCTAGACCTATCTGTCAGTTAAGGAAAATATGTGAACTTGATCAAACCAATAAGCAAAACACCAAATGTGAACATCCAATCCATGTCTTCAACATAACCAAATGATCTCTAGATGATAACAAGTCATCACCAACTTCCGAAGTTGCCAGTGAAACATATATTGGTGATTGTGCATAATCCAATATCCATACTGGGACCACAATGTGCCAGTTCAACAACAAACCAATATAACTAGAGTGCCAAATCAACAATGTAGACCTCCAGAAAGATAAGTGTTGACATCAATGACAAAACCAATGCAACACATGATGAAGTCATCCATAATACCAACAATCTCCCCCTTTGGCATTGATGGCAACACTAGATGGAAAAACATCTAAGTGCCAAAAACAGAATGCCAAATACCAACAATCTCCCAAAATAGATCAATACAAAGTTCTGTACCAAAAACAGAAACAATTGAAACCAAAACCAAAATACATCTCTCCCCAATCTTCAAAGTACGATGTTTTTCCATAGACATCTCTCCCCCTTTGACATCAAATTCCAAAGTAGTTAAGAATAAAAAATCAGAACATAACATACAGCTAACTACTCCCCCTGAGCAGTAGCTCTCCTTCATCAAAACTGAAAAAATATTTTTTGTTAGTCCCTGTTGGTTTGATGCCAATCTTCATCATTCAAGTCTCTGTCGGTGGGGTGATTACCCCATGCTTTTCTCCGAGATATTAAAATGTTTCCTTAGGCAAAGACTTAGTAAAAATATCTACAATTTGCTCTTTAGTATTCACATAAACCAATCTCACTTCATTTCCTTCAACATTTTCTTTTAGAAAATTATAATTTATAGAAACATGCTTTGTTTTAGAGTGAAATACCCAATTCTTTGATATATCTATTGCTGATGAATTATCATAGTAAATAATTACCGGTTCTTTTTATTTTACCTTGATATCTACATGAGTGCAATTAGTTGCTGCTGCAACATATTCTGCTTTTGTTGTAGATAATGATGTACAAGTCTTCTTCTTGTTGATCCATTAAATTAATCTTCTGCCAAGAAAGAATGCACCGCTAGTGGTACTCTTTCTGTCATCCACATCTCCCACCCAATTTGTATCTATATATGCACATAACTCAAAATTATCATCCTTAGGATACCATAAACCAAGATTTGTTGTGCCTTGTAGGTACTAGAAAATTCTTTTTACTGCAGTTTCATTATTTTCTTTAGGATTGATTTGAAATCTTGAAACAATACACACTGCATTCATTATATCAGGTCTGGTTTGTGTCAAATATAGTAACCCTCCAATCATAGATTTACCTTGATGGATTTATAGGAGCTGAATCATCCTTTGATGTCAATTTATCAGTTGTAGTCATAGGAATGCTTACCAGTTTGGAGTTTTCCATTCCAAATTTCTTCAAGAGTTCCTTCAAGTATTTTGTTTGACATATGAATATACCTTTATCCGTTTGATAAATCTATAAACCTAGAAAAATTTTTACCTCTCCAATCATAGACATTTCAAATTCTTCCTACATCTTATTAGCAAAGTATTTACATAGCTCTTCTTCTCCTCCAAAAAGGATATCATCCACAAATACTTCAATAACCAAAATGTCATCATTAGTGATTTTGTAATACAAATTACTATCAACATTACCTTTTGTGTATCCAACCTTTAGAAGATATTTATCCAGTCTAGCATACCAAGCTTTGGGAGATTGTTTCAGTCCATATAAAGATTTCCTTAACCTGCAAACCATATCCTTATCATCTATTAATGAAAACCCATTAGGTTGTTCAATGCAAACTTCTTTTTCAAGATCTCCATTCAAAAATGCACATTTTACATCCATCTGATAAACTTTATAGTTTTTGTGAGCTGCAAATGCAAGAAATAGTCTTACTGCTTCAATTTTGGCTACCGATGCAAAGGTTTCATTATAATCAATTCCTTCTTTTTGAGAATAACCTTTACAAACTAATCTTGATTTATTTCTGATTACTTCACCATCTTCATTAAGTTTATTTCTAAATACCCATTTAGTTCCAATTACATTTTTGTCTTTAGGTTGGAGAACTAATGTCCAAGTATTATTCTTTTCAATCTGTTCTAATTCATCTTCCATTTCTTTTATCCAATGTTTATCTTGACATGCTTCAACAACTGATGCTGGTTCAACTCAAGAAATTAAACATACTTCTTCATTTTCCAATCTTCCTCTTGTCATAACACCTTGATTTTTATTTCTAATTATTTGATTTTCTGAATGATTCAACCTTACATACCTGGGTTTATTCTGATTTCCACTTACAGGTTGTTGCTCTTCAGTCACAGTTGAGTTTTTTTATGATGTCGGTGTGACTGGTTCTTTATTATATTCCAGTGCAATTTGTGTCAGTTCACTTATAATCATTTCTATTATCAGTTCAGAACCTACAGATCTTGATTCTTCTCTAAAATGTTCATCTATCTTCACATTAGTACTTTCAATGATTTTCTACAATCTTTTATTATAACATCTATATGCCTTGCTTCTAGTTGAATAAGCAAGAAATATTCCTTCATCACTTCTAGGATCAAATTTTCCAATAGACTCATCTCTCCTAATATAGCATTTGCTTCCAAATATTCTGAAACATTTAAAAGTAGGAATATTACCGAACCATAGTTCATAAGGGGTCTTACCGGTTTCACCTTTGATGTGAACTTTGTTGAAAGTATAAACTGATGTATTCATTGCTTCCCTCCAATACATATGAGGTAGATTTGATTTCATCATCATGGTTTTGCTACATCCAGTATAGTTCTATTCTTCATTTCCACAACTCCATTTTGTTGGGGTGTCTGGGGTGTTGATAGTTGTCTTTTGATTCCATTCTCTTCACATAATGCATTGAATTCCCTAGATGTGAATTCTCCTCCTTGATCAGATCTCAAACATTTGATTTTCTTGCCGGTTTCATTCTCTACCATTGCCTTGTATATCTTGAATCTTCCAAAAGCTTCTGATTTCTCCCTAAGAAAAGTAACCCAGCACATTCTAGAATAATCATTAATTATTAGCATAAAGTATCTATCACCCTGAAGACTCCTTGATCTTGCTGGACCATACAGGTTAGTATGAATTAAATCAAGAATATTATTGTATTTCTCAGAAATGCTCTTAAATGTTGTTCTAACTTTCTTTCCCATTTGACATTCCTTACATACCGGATTAAGAGGTTTTACAATCTTAGATAAATCTCTTATAGCCTTGGTTGAACTGATCTTTACAATGCAATCAAAATTCACATGACAAAATCTTTTATGCCATAACCAACTTTCATCAATCTGAGCAATCAAACATGTCTTATCAATTGTATTCAAATGAAAGATATTACCTTTAGTCTAATTACCAGTTATAATCTCCAATCTAGTTTTGTTTATGATTTTGCATTTTCCATTCTTGAATTGTAGTTGAAATCCTTTTCCCACTAACTAACCAACACTCAAAAGATTATGCTTTAAACCTTCAACATAATAAACATTTTCAATATTGTGCTTACCATCCAAAGATATAATGCCTCTTCCTTTGATTAAACAAGCTTTGTCATCTCCAAATCTTACTAGACCTCCACGACATTCCTGAAATGATAAGAATTTGCTTTTATCACCAGTCATATGATGCAAACAACCACTATCAATGATTCATTCATCCTTTATATTCTTTTATTGCAATAAATGCCCATCCACTATCTATTGGATCTTCATTAGAGTCATCTATAACACCTTCATCCGCATAGTAACATGACTTATCTCTGTTTTTCTTAAATTTGTATCTCTGATATTCAGGGTTAGGATTATATGTTCTTTTTACCTCCTCTCTCAGTCTTGAATGTCTATTAGGACACCTAGATGCCATATGACCAACTTTATTGCAATTAAAACATTTGAAAGGTTCTTTACCTTCATACTTACTTCTTGTTGGACCTTTAGGCATCTTCCTTGCAAATAGTGCTTCAAGTTCTTCATTTTCTCTTCTGATATCTTCAAGTTCTTTTGCATAAAGTGCTTTCCAATCAGATTTGTCAGATGATGATGATGATTCTTTAAAGGCTATATCAGTCTTGACTATAGCACCAAGACCAAATTCTTCAAGCTCAAATGTTGAAAGTTTTCCAACCAAAGTATCTCTAGATACTGATGTATTAGGCATTGTTCTCAACTCATTAATAGCTGTCACTTTCATTTTGTAAACCGGTGGCAAAGCTCTTAAAACTTTAGAAACAATTTCATCTTCACTTAAAGATCCTCCACAACATTGTATTCCTAAAACAATTTCATTCTTTCCATAAATGCATAAATTCTTTCATCCTCTTCCATTTTTAAATTTTCATACCTGACCTAGTAGCATCCCAGTTTTGCAATTTTGATAGTGGAATCTCCTTCATTCAATGTTTCCAGTTTATCCCAAATAGCTTTTGTTGTAGATTTGTCTAATAATCCCATGATTTTCTGATCTGATAATGTGCTTAGAAGTTCTTCTCTTGCTTTGCAATCATTCTCCAATTCTTTAGCCAAGGTCGATGGATTAGGGTTATTCAGAGTAGGAGCAACATACCCATTCTTTGTAACATCCCATATATCTCTTCCAATGCAATTCAGATGTGTTTCCATTCTGATCTTCCATGTACCATAGTTAGTTCCATCAAGTTTGGGACTGTCCTTCCTAAAGATATTTGCTGCCATAGGATCTCCTCAAGTTGTTAGGCTTCTACAAAAAGAGGACTAGGCTCTGATACCAATTGTTAGAAACCAGGAAGGAAAACTAAGAGGGGGGGTGAATAAGTTGTCAATAAATTATAACCCAAAACCAATTATTTCAACTTAAAACTTAGTGCCGGTAAAATAGATTAATAGTTATAGCAATACTAGTACAAATTAATGCATGAAACATAAAGAAAAGCACATCCACAACACATGACACCGAGATTTTGATGTGGAAACCCTGTAAGGGGAAAAACCACAGTGGGAAACCTTACCCACAATTAGATAATACTACTGTAGATAGTAAGTGAATACAATAATGGGGTATGCACATGCAGAAAGGCCAACTGCCTAGAGCTCACTTCTCAATCACAAAATAGGAGTCACACTGACTATAATTAGATGGTTAAATCCAATAACAATGTACTACTTCAGTATAGAATCTACAATGTTGGATTGAGTATCGGTTTAAGCTTTGACCATGAGTGCCAAACACCTTCATAACCTTTCCTTCAACCTTCAGATAATATCCGCGTGATTCACACAAGGATCTGCTTATTTTCGCTCTTCACAATGATCTTCAATATTCACACACACTCATACACTTATTCCAAATAAGATCTTACAATTATTTATACAAAGCAAAAGACCTTCATCATTAGTTCGGCTCCCTAAAGATATTACATTTACAAAATAAGTCTTGATGCAATACAATATGTCGGCCTCAATACATTTACACATTATCCAATCAATAAACCATTTCCAAAATGTTTCATGCTGATCTGGAACATGATATCTTGTACCGGTCCATAACCTAGACCTATCTTCCAGTTAAGGCAAATATGTGAACCTGATCAGACCAATAAGCAAAACACCAAATGTAAACATCTAATCCATGTCTTTGACATAACCAAATGATCTCCAGATGATAACAAGTCATCACCAACTTCTTGAGCTATCAGTGAAACATATACAGTGACTATGCATAACCCAATATCCATACCGGGACCACAATGTGCCAGTTCAACAACAAACCAATATAACCAGAGTGCCAAATCAACAATGTAGACCTCTAGAAAGATAAGTGTTGACATTAATGACAAAACCAATGCAACACATGACGAAGTCATCCATAATACCAACACCCCCATATCATGAAAATATTACTCCTACATGCTCTTATTATGCATGTTAAACTAAGCTAGTAGTTAGTTTTAGTTCAAACACCTAGAAAACTCAATATGCTTACCACCCTTTCACCCCCATTCAAACCTCTTGGCAACTAGTATATACCCAAAATCACCCTCAAGAAAATAATTTTATGCCAAACCAACATGATTATTATCCTCATTAGTGTGAAAATATTTATGATCTAGGCATTAGTGACATAAAGAGCATATTGCTAAACTTCAAAGAGTAACTGAATGACATAAAGAGGCAACAAGAGTTTGATTTGCAAGAAGAAGAGCTGGCTTACCAAGCCTATCTTCATGGAAAGAGTTGGAGACACAAAGGAAGCAATATGAGGAGGGTCTTGCAAGGGAGGTGGTTATAAAAGAGGAGTATATGAAGCATTTACTTTCTCAAGTTCAAAGTCTAGAAGTCCAATCAGCTCCTTGCATTCCCAAGTTCAGATAAGCATCATTCAAAGTTGTGAACAAACCTATGAAGGAAGAGGTTCTTATATACAAATTTCCACATTTCAAACAAGGTGATCTTATCCAATATCTAAGTAAGTCTTCTAGATTTGAAATTCTAAGTTACAAGAGTTATCACCCTTTACAAGAACCAATACTTAAGGAAAATCAATCCATTATTCTCTATGAGGAACCCCCTCAAACATTAATTCATGTGCAAGAAACCCAACAAACCTATCAAATTCCTTCATCTTCTAAATCCTCTTGTCCTCGTATTGTTTCATTGCTCCTAGATGAACCTGTTGTGTGACGAAAGTTTTGGTTTGATGACCAAGAAAGGGTGAAGATGAAGAAGCCATTGTTAGTGATTCTTCTTATGTTTTGAGAGCTAACAAATTAGACTTGTTACAAGGAGAGAATGAATAGAGTTGGGACAACAAGAGATTAAACGAGAAGGAGGTGATCAAAACAAGGAGTTTTTGATGTTAGAGAGGAGCAATTTGTAGCTAGTGAACCTTCATGTGATGAAGATAAAGAAAAATTAGACATTACAGCAATATAATGAGCATAACTAGATGAAGCAGCAAAGCATAGACCAAGAAAACGGTGCTCAACACATAGTGTTAGTTGATCTATTTGAAGAACTTCCATTCTTTCTTGAAGAAGAGGAAGTTTTATCAACTCTTATGCCAACAAATCAATTGGGACAAGAAGGTAACAAGCTAGGAAGAGGTAATAAAGATGAAAAATTTAATTTTTTATTTGATGAACTTCTTATTGTGACCTTTTAACATATCACCCCATTGTAAATGGGGACCCCCTCTTTCCTACTTCTGACTTTTGTTAGAGTAGGGTTTTTGGCAGTCAGGTAACAATTTTGAGCTTTCATGCACGAGTCTCATTTTTTATGTGGTCATGTCCCAAAGGTCTTCAATGTACGAGCAATGTTAAATTTTAAGTTTTGAGGTCAATAGGATCAAAGTGTTAGAAAAGATGCTAAAATGTCAAGCTGATCCTGATTTTTTCTAAGTTTTGAGGTTGCAACTTGCCTTAAATGTGAGAATAAAATGTGTTTAAATGTTTCAAATTAGTGTGAGTTTTGTGCTAGAGCATCAATAGTCCCTATAGGAGTCATTTTTCTACTCCCACGAGGTAAATTAAGTTAAAAATGCACAAAGTCCTGATGGACTATTGTTTTCCACCCCTCAAATCTAGTTAAAATGTTAAAAGTCCTGATGGAAATAGAATTTCCACTATGTGAAATGATAAAATTTAGTAAGTTTAGGCTTTTAAAGTGTGAAAATCATCACAATCCCAATGGAAGGTGTTTTCTCCCCATGAAATTAAGGCATAAAAGTGAGTTGTCCCATTGGGAGTCATTTTTCACTAAGCAATAAAGGCGAAAATGGACTTTGTCACAATGGAGCATGATTTTCCACTCCATTTTTTAGCAAAAGAAGTTGATTTAATGATGAAAATGGTCTCAATCTGATGAGGTGCATTTTTTCCCTCATGGACTAAATTTACGAGTAAAAGCACAAACTTATGTCACAATTTTATAAAGGAAGTGGCCAATACAACTAAAACTATTTAACTTCGACCACATAAAAATGATATTTCTAAATTGAATTTCAAAATGATGTAAATTGATGAAATGTAAAAATATTAATGAAGCTTATGTCTGTTATTTTTTAAATTAAAAAAAAAAATGATATTTTTTTATATATTCAAAGACATATTTTTTATTGCTGAAAAATTAGAGGCTCTAGTCAGCATCACCAAAAAAAAAACAAAAAAAAAACTTATTTTCCTGATTTTAATTTTCCAAATAGATGACATATATATGTAGTGCTAAAAAAAGAAAAATTAAATTTTGATGTATATTTTCTCGTAATAACATTTTAAAAGTCCAACATAGCTAAATTTGGTAGTTTTCATTCGACGTCACCTTTTGTCTATTAAATCTATCATTGTTAAAAAATAAAGTATACCCTTTTGGAGAAGATTCTCTCATCTAGTGAAAATTAATTTTTGTAATTTTTTTTAATATCATTTAATATTTTTTTAAAATTTCAAATCAACCTCTTCTCGAACTTAAAAACCTATTTGCAATGTTTAAAAAATAAAACATGTTAAAATTAACCAAAACATTAAAAAAAATTATATGTCCAAATTCTTGACTTTGAGATCTACAAAAGGGTATTTTTCAATTTTTGTAAAAAAATATTATGTCTGAAGAAAATATAGCAAAAGTGGAAAATTTTAGAATTGCAGAGAAAATGGTGATTTGGCTGCCACATCACATGACACATAGACAGTTTTGGCCGAAACAAATTCAGTCGAATAGTCTCCTGCCAACGTGGTTCCCCAACCGATCAAGTGACTATTTCATGTTTTTTTTTGTTTTTTTTTGTCTTATTTGCAAAGTCAACTCAAAATAAATTTGAAGGTCAATTTGAACATAATTTTGAAAATGACTTTGAAAGGTATTTTTTAATCCAATTTTCAAATTTTTTTACATTAATTTTAATTTATTAATGTAGAGAATAGTTTAATATTTATATAATGTGTAATTTGACATATTTTTTTAAAAATAATGCCAAAAAATTAGAAAAATTGCTTGGACATTGTTTATTATATTGGCAACAACAATGCAGGAAAACTAAGAGGGGGGTGTGAATCAATTTTCACCAAACTTAACCAAACTAACCTTAACTTCAGATCTGATCAAGAATAACAGTAAAAAAGATAAACACCAAATCAACAACACACATAACACACAAATTTTTGACGTGGAAAACCCGGTTAAGGGAAAAACCATGATGGAAACCTACCCACAATATGATGATACTCTACAGTAGTATGTGTAATTATTATAATGGGGAATGTACATGCATTCAGACACTACCTAGAGTTCACTTCTCAAAAACAACAAAGGGCTATAGCCCTAGGAAGGCTCACTGCCTTACAAAGATCGAACAACAATCTGAATTACATTAACTAAAGGAATAGCATCTCCAAATGCCTAATTATAGTTCTGGTTAAGCACAATGTCTGCACTACAATACTTCTCTTCTCTACCACACACTTCCAAAAGATCAATTCACTTGTTTTTACATACAACACTCTCAAAGAATGTAGACACAACCACAAACACACATATTTCATGATTACAACACCTATTTATACAAATCATCAACCTTAACCTCAAGGTTGGCTCAACACATAAGACCTAGTTACAAAATTACATTACACGGTACATAAATCAATATGCAAACCAATACAATGTCGGAAAGGACATAGCATGGACCCAGATCAAAACCTTGAACATGCAACACCACTAAATATCACACCAAGATCATCTGCAACATGCAAGAACCATCGGGTAGGCCAAAAAGTTGTATAACACGAAGTATACCATCCGACCAATAAAATCTTCAATAATGTACACCATGATCAATGCAGACTACCAAAATACATAGAAAATGATCAAAGAACATCAGCAAGTAAAATGAATTCCTGCACAACAACCGCAACAACACAGATAACTAGAATCATGATCATTTCATCATCGGAGCTCAAGAACACCAACAACAAATTGAAAGATATGCTTGTGAAGTTTCAGATCATGAACCACCCAAATTGAGGACACACATGAACATCCCAAACACTCTCCAAAATCCACACAACATTATGAATCAATTCTGGAACAATACAAATCAGAAATCACAATTCTATAATATAGAACCAACAAAAAAACTAGTCACCACATCAGATCACATAACTCGATCAAATCACCTTCCAGAACACTGAAAATCATATTGAATCAACTAGAGATAAGTATCTCAAAACCCATTAATCTACGTCAGCATATCTGCAATAAATCACCCAAACCAACTCTCTTCAACACCAACTCTAATATTCAACATATTATATATTAAAATTAGATTAGATAACATTTTGATTTGGTGCATTAAAAAGAACCCTTGTTTCAAGTGTTTGGTGTGCTTGCACACTTTGTGCTGTAGAACCCTTGCATTATTTTTTTCTTTTTTTTGTAGAAAGGCCTATCTTTGGAGAAGTTATCACTCCTTATAAAATGACCTCAAAGTCGTTTTTCCTTTAGGATGCTATATAAAAAGACTACGACTAAAGCCTAGTTTTTAACTTGTCTTTCTCGAGCTAGAAGTGTTAATAACAGTCGAGGTCTAGAAAACGTGCCTAAGACTCCTCGTGTACTTGACTAGAGACTTAAGTGTATCATGCTATAATATGGTAAGATAAGTTCCCTAAACAGTGACTAGAAACCTTATTTAGTGGCCCACCCTATTGATTGAGTTGTTGGCATCATTCTCAGTGAAATGGAATAGCTGGTTTTTCCCCAAGATACTCACCATATGGTTCCATTGAGATGAGACAAAAATCCCTATCTTAGCATAAGCTACATGTAGCTTTCTGGGGAGAGGGTGATTGGGTCATCCTTCCATTCTTAGTGGCCCCTACTTATCCTCTCGAAAAGACAAAAAAGTGTACATTCCCATCTAGGTGTGATGATACTCGAGTCGATGGATATTCCAAGATGTGGGTTGCTAATGCTGCCATGAGGCCTTGACCTTTTGATAGAAAGTGTTTGAAAAGTTTTTTATTGTATTGAGAATAGTTGAAGTTGTTCTAAATTTGGTCTATGGACATACACATCGACATAAAAATTTGGACAATCACACTGTAACAACCATCGTGTCTTCTTATTTGTGGGGTTTGAGAATTGGCTAGAGGAATTTTATGCACAACACTTCTCTTATTTGACATAATTTGTGTAACATAGATATTTAGATGATTATTTAGTACATGTGACATCATTTACCTAACATGGATATCTAGATTATTATTTAGTACATGTGACATAATTTAACTAACATAGATATCTAGATGATTATTTAGTACATGTGACATAATTTATCTAACATAGATATAGATAGCTGATTATTTCTAGTACATGTGAATTTACTTATACATGAAATTCATATCCAAAATAAGGTCTAAGGAGAGTCCATAAGTTGTTTTCTCATTGTGTATGGTTTGTTGGTAGTGTAATGAGCATGTACGTGCAACTAACTTTTCCAATTGATACAAATATTGCGTAAATATTTCAACCATTTGATTTTGTGTAACATGACATGACCAACAAAAGAAAATAGTTGAAATGTTTACACAAAATTTGAATCGATTACAAAAGCTAGTTGCTAGTACTTGTAAGCCCATAATACATTACCAACAAACCATGGTCCTCAAGAAACTTATGAACTCTCCTCACACTTTATTTTGGATATATGAATCATGTATAAGTACTCACATGTAAGTATAAATAATCATCTAGATATCTATGTTAGGTAAATTGTGTCACACATACTAAATAATCATCTAGATATCTATGTTATATAAATTATGTTCATAATTTACCTAACATAGATATCTGCATGATTATTTAGTACATGTGAATACTTATACATGATTTATGTATCCATTTGAAATAAGGTGTGAGGAAAAATCCATAAGTTGTTTGAGATTCATGGTTCGTTGGTATTGTAATTCAAGCATGTACTAGCCACTAGCTTTTGTAACCAATTCAAATTTTGTGTAAACATTTCCACCATTTGCTTTTGTGTAACATGACAATGTGACCAACAAAACCAAATGGTTGAAATGTTTATGCAAAATTTGAATCGATTACATAAGCTAACTTTACTAGTACAAGCTCATTATGTATTAGCAAAAAATTATTGTTCTCATGCAACTTATGAACTCTCCTCATGCACCTTATTTAAATGGATATATGAATAATGTATAAGTACTCACATGTAAGTATAAATAATCATCTTGATATATATATATATATATATGTTAGGTAAACTATGTCACATGTACTAAATAATCATCTATCTATCTATGTTATGTAAATTATGTTCATAATTTACATAAAATAGAGTTCTACATGACTATTTAGTACATGTGAAGACTTATACATTACTTGTATCCATTTAAAATAAGGTGTGATGAAAATCCATAAGTTGCATAAGATTCATGGTTTCTTCGTAATGTAATGAACATGTACTAGAAACTAGATTTTGTAATCGATTCAAATTTTGCGTAAATATTTCAACCATATAGAAGAAAAGAAATGACTCCTTTTTTGGAGTTGTTGGGTGTTGATAACAAGAAACAATCATCAGACAAATTAATAAATCAAACAGTGATTGAAAATTTGCAAGAAGCATTGAAATGTATTGATACCACGAGTCGAGCTACTGATTTAAGTGTTGCCCATAGAGAATTAATGACTAAGATTTCTAGTAAGAAATTATTGTATAGAAGACAAACTCAAACAATTGCCCAATTACTAAATGAATCTACAAGAACTATCTAGAGATATATTAGGAAAAGAAACAAGTTGGATGTAAAAAGATAAGTTATTGAATACTTGACCAATCACTCTCATGTTTCTTCCAATAGAAGAGACGCTATATAGATGGGAGATGAAGATGGTATGAAAATTGCACATCCAAAATATTTTATAGATACGACACAAAGTGAACTGTTTGAAGCATTCAAGAAAGAATATTTAGATGTGAATATTTGTCAAAGGATGTTTGAGGGATTACGACCATGTTTTGTATGTATAAGTAAGGTACATAAAACTTGTTGTCGAATTCATGTTGAATTTCATATACACCTGCAGTCATATAAAAATGCAATGGTAATAACTAAGCCAAATGTAGTCATCCCTGCATGTACAACACAATTTGTGAAGTCTATTTTATGTTATAGATTAGAAGATCTAGATCAGTGCAATATACAATATATAAAAAAATACATGTGTTGATTGTGGAGATTTGAAGAAATTTTTACATGCAAGTTATGTGGAAGAGATTTGAATATGAGAAATACCAAACAAAGTTGGGAGTTGAACCCAAAAATATTATGTTAAAAGAGAGTGAATTGCCTTACAATGAGTTTATTCCTAGATTTCTAAATATAATATATCCACATATCTAACATTGTCATGGTACAATATGGTAAGCTAAACAGTTTTGTCACTCAAAAAACTGCTCTTCTCTAGGTTGTATTCTCTCAATCATAGACTTCTCTAAGAAATATACATTCAGTCCTCACATGAAGATTCAAAGTCAATATTATCATTCTAAGTAGGTTGCAATATTTGTACAAGTTTTGTATAGACATGCAAAGTTTCATGTGGATGGTGTAGATAGTAGCAAAGATGAATGCATTATCATCAAGGATACTGATCATTATCAGTGATGATACTGATCATTATAGGAGCTATTTTGCCCATTTTGTTAGGAGTTTTAAAAAAAATATCATACAATGTGAGATAAATGCTTCACAACATTGGATTTGGTCTGATGGATGTGCTAGTAAGAATATAAATTGATTTCAATTTCCTATAGTCTTTAAATTAACTAGTATAATTAAGTTTTATTAAACTATTATGTTGGATTTGATTGTAATCTCACAGGACAATTTAAGTCTACAAAAGCATTCAATTAGTTGTCACAACTATTGAAATCAATGAACACTTAGAGAGTGGGTCAATCAATGTTCTATGACTTTTAATTTTCTTAACTAGTTCTTCAAACCATTTAATGAAAAAGAATAAGAGAGATAATCATAAACAAAACACACACAAAAGTACCACCATAACATCAAGATTTTGTACGTGGGAAACCCAATCAAGGGAAAAACCATGGTGGGAATCCTACCCACAGTAAGATAATACTCTGTTAAAAAATATGCGAAAAGTTTACATAGGAATGCACATGCATTCAAGCACATTTCCTAGAGCTCACTACTCAATATAAATGAAATACGGAAGGATCGCCATCTTATAAAGGAATTACAAAAGGTAACAACAAAATTGAACTATAAATTATCATCTATAAATTTCTGGGATAGTTCTAGTTTAAGCATAAAATACAAATATCTCATTTCTTTGAGACTCCTGGCAATGTTATGATGATCTGCTTTAATCCAGATAAAAAGTCCTTCAATTACACATGTGGAATTGTGCACAATCACACATACACAACACTCTTACACTATCTATCTTCAAAATGAACTTTCCAATCTTTTATATATATCTGCAACATGAATTTATCTCACCAACAAGTCGGATTCAAGAATACTTACAAAATATGAAATGTGTAAGATGTGTTGTCTAAATCCGATCACCAATGCATATGCAGACCAAAAAAAATTGACTACACACTTCCCACATGTTGACCAAGCAACCTCGAATACAAAATCAATTACCAAAATCATTCCAATAATTTTGCACAATACGTTACATCACTATTCGACCAAATAGCATTTATCTTCTTGAAATGTTGAATACCGGATCTTCAATCATGCATGAAAGACAACACATGAGGCTAAGATTCTGGAATAAGCTACTCCATGTTAGCAACATCCAAGAGGGAAGACTTAGAGGGGAGGTGAATCAGTCTTCACCAGATCATCAAACTTAATCACAAAACATAGATCTGATAAATTGCAGCAATAAGAAAGATAAGCAAATTGAAATCACAACACACAACACCAAGATTTTGACGTGAAAAAACTAGTTAAGGGAAAAACCAAGGTGGGAACCTACCCACAGTAAGATGATACTATGCAGTAGTATATGAAAATATTACAATGGGGAATGTACATGCATTCAGGCACACTGCCTAGAGCTCAATGCTTAAAAGATAATGGACTAGAAGGCTGCAACCCTCAAGGAAGTCTCACTGACTTTCAACATGATTCAAAATACAATCTAGAAGAATTGAATTGAAAGAATAACATCTCCAAATGCATGATTATAGATCCAGCTAAGCACATATTTTTTCCATGCAACACCAATCTCTCCTCAATCACAACACCAAAGGATGAATCACTTATTTGTGCATAAACCTTTCTTTGATAATATAGACATAACATTGACACCTAAATTACATGAAAATATCACCAATATATACAAATCATCAACCTTGATAACAAGGTCGACCAAACCCTCAACCCTCGATTAAAAAATTACAACACACAATACAAAGATTGACCACTAGACCAATATAATTATTTACATAGCATAACATGGTCCTAATTCAAATTCTCAAATGCTCATCTCCACTGGAAATCATGCCAAGATCAACCGCAATAGGCTACACCACTAGGAAAACTGCATAACACAAAAAATCATCACCGATTGATAGAAACCACCAAAAAATCATGCAACAACCAATGTAGATCATCAAAAAAAATAGGAAATGACTAGGAAACACCAGCAAGAATGTTAGAATCATCAGGAATAGTTGCACCAACAACACTTATCAGATCTTCATCGATCAATGTCTAAAAGCTCAAGAACACAACCAATCAGCAATTGTCACGAAGAAAGATAACTTGCAGAGCACCAAATCACAATCCATATGAAATGAAGATACACAAGGCCATCCCCCGCATTATCCCAAAAACTCATCCCAAGATCTAATCACACCAGAATATACCAAAGGATATACCGAGCTCTACAAAACAGTGATCAACAAACCAACACTACAAACCAAATCATAAGATCTTCCCAATCTGCAATCACTGGAATAATACATAGGAATATGTTGACATTAATGAAAACAATGTATCCTAGAAGCAACAATGACCAACAATATCCAACAATCTCCCCCTTTGGCATTGATGGCAACATATGAATGTGAAAAACAATCAATGCAAAGCAAGAAGATATCTCCAACAAACTCCCCCTAAGATCATGAAATATAAAACAACTTTTCACATGATCGTTCTCCCCCTTTGATAGAAATACCAAAGATCTCAACATAGAAAACCAAACTCAGAATATGAAACATGAATCTATCTCCCAAAAACACAAACTACTCCAGCAGAGGAGTAACACCAACTCACTAATCCAGATAAAAAGATAAGACTATGAAGTCCACTGGATTGATGCAACTCAATGCATCTAGTTTTCATCAGGAGGGGTGGATACCCCTAACTTGTCTCTCAAATAGACAAATGTATTTGCAGGCAAAGGATTAGTGAAAATATCATCTATTTGTTCCTTTGTAGATACATACTCTAGCTTCACCTTCTCTTCACTAACTTTCTCTCTCAAGTAGTGATGTTTCATTAACACATGCTTAGTCTTTGAATGTTTCACCGGATTTGTTGACATATTTAATAGTACTAAAATTATCATAGTATATAACAGTAGGCTCATCATAGACAACTCTGATATCTTTCAAAATTTGCTTCATCCAAACTACCTGAGTACAATTACTAGCAGTAGCAATGTACTCAACTTCAACAATAGATAAGGATACTAAATCTTATTTCTTACTAGCCCATAAAACCAACTTCTTTCCTAAAAAGAATAATCCATCGGTAGTACTCTTCCAGTCATCAACATCACCAGCTCAATCTACATCACTGTATGCACATAGCATGAAATCATCATTCCTCTAATACCATAAACCATAATCCACAATTCCCTTCAAGTATCTAAATATCATCTTGACAACAGTGGCATGATTCTCTTTTGGATCATCTTGATATCTAGTAGCCATGCACATAGCATGCATAATGTCTAGCCTAGTCTAAGTAAGGTATAGCAGTCCACCAACCATAGATCTATACAAACTCTAATTAGATTTAGGAGATTCATCATTTTTAGACAATTTACAACCAATCACCATAGGAGTTCCAACTAGTTTGGAGTCATCTAACCCAATCTTCTTCAACAGTTCCTTCATGTACTTAGTTTGAGATATGAATATACCTTTTCCAGTTTGTGAAATTTGCAAACATAAGAAAAATTTCATCTCACCAATCATAGACATCTCAAATTCTTTCAGCATATCATCGACAAACTTCATACTCAAGTCATCGTCACCTCTGAAGATAATATCATCAACAAAGATTGCAACAATAAGGATGCTACCATTTTCTATCTTAAAGTACATATTACTATCAGCAACACCTTTGCCAAATCCCAATTTCAACAAATATTTATCTTATCTAGCATACCAGGCTCTAGGGGCTTGTTTCAATCCATAAAGAGCTTTCTTCAGTTTACATACCATGTCTCCATCATTTGATAGTGAAGATCCATCAGGCTGCTCAATGTAGACTTCTTCCTCAAGATCACCATTCAAAAAGCAAGATTTGAGATCCATTTGATATACCTTGAAATATTTATAAGTAGAATAAGAAAGCAATAGTCTAACAGCTTCAAGACTGACAACCCAAGAAAAAGTCTCCTCATAATCAATTCCTTGTTTCTGAGAGTATCCTTTGCAAACTAGTCTAGCTTTATTTATAACTTCACCAACTTCATTCAATTTGTTTGTGAATGCTCATTTAGTACCAATAAAATTCTTATCCTTAGGTATAGGCACATGTTCCCAAGTATTATTCTTTTCAATCTGATCTAGTTCTTCTTCCATAGCTCTCATCCAATTTTCATCTTTGCAGGCTTCAACAACATCTTTAGGTTCAACTTTAGAAATCAAACATACCTCTTCAGTATCTAACCTTCTTCTAGTCATTACACCTTTGTTCTTAATACCAATAATCTAATTTTTAGAATGATTCAGTCTAACATACATCAGAGCCTTCTGATTGTTCTGAGTATCAAGTTCCTGCACTTCTTCACTAGCAGCAACAACATCCATATTAATTGTCTCTACTAGATCACTCTACTTAGTCTCTTCAGTGTAAATAGGAGCTAAAACAACATGTTGACCATCATCATAACCACATGCTCTGATTTCATTTCCAAGGTTCTCATCCACCTTCACATTTGCACTCTCCACTAACTTTCGCAGTCTCTTGATGTAGCATCGATAGGCTTTTCTCTTTGTATAATATCCCAAGAAGATTCCTTCTCACTTCTAGCATCAAAAATTCCTATATCCCCATCTCTCTTGATATAACATTTTCTACCAGATACTCTGAAATATCTCACAGTAAGAACATAACCAAGCCATAGCTCATAAGGGGTCTTACCAGTATCACATTTGATGTGAGCTCTATTGAATGTGTAAACAAAAGTGCTAATAGCTTCTCTTCAGTAGACCTCCAAAACATTCCCTTAAATTAGAATATACCTTGTAACATCCAAGATAGTTATGTTCTTCCTTTCAACAACTCTATTCTACTGAGGGGTTCCCATCAAAATCTTGCACTGTCCTTCTTAAAGATAACACCTTGAGCTACCATCCCGGATCTCCTCAAGTGATTAAGCTTATATTAGAGGATCTAACTCTGATACCAATTGTTAGCAGCATCCAAGAGGGAAGTCTGAGAGGGGGGGTGAATCAGTCTTCACCAAATCATCAAACTTAATCATAAAACACAAAACTGACAAACTACAACAATAAGACATATAAGTAAATTGAAAGCAAAACACACAACACTAAGATTTTGACATGGAAAACCCGGTTAAGAGAAAAACAACAATGGGAACCTACCCATAGTAAGCTGATACTCTATAGTAGTATGTGAAAATATAACAATGGGGAATGCACATGCATTCAGGCACACTACCTAGAGCTCACTACTCAAAATATAATGGCCTAGAAGGCTATAACCCTCAGGGAATTCTCACTGACTTACAACAAGATTCAACCTACAATCTAGAAGAAATTAACTAAAAGAATAGCATCTCCAAATACCTGATTATAGTTCTGGTTAAGTACAGATGTCTTCCCTGCAACACCAATCTCTCCTCAATCACAACATTGAAGGATGAATCACTTGTTCACACACAAAAATTTATTTGATAATGCATACATAACATCGACACCTAAATTACATGACAATATCACCTACATATACAAATCATCAACTTTGATAACAAGGTGTGCTAAACCCTCAACCCTTAATTAAAAAATTACAACACACAATACAAAGATCAACCACTAAACCAATATAATGATTTACATAGCATAACATGGTCCTAATTCAAATTCCCAAATGCTCATCTCCACCGAAAATCATGCCAAGATCAACCGCAACACGCTACACCACCAGGAAAACTACATAACACGAAAATCATCACCAGTAGATAGAAACCACCCAAAACTCACACAAAAATCAATGTGGATCATCTAAACAAATAGGACATGACTAGGAAACACCAACAAGCACATTAGAATCATCAGGAACAGCCCAACACCACTTGTCAAATCATCATCGGTCAACGTCTAAAAGCTCAAGAACACAACCAATCAACAACTGTCACAAATAAAGATAACTTGCGGAGCACCAAATAATGATCCATTTGAAATGAAGATACACAAGACCATCCCCACAAATATCCCAAAAACTCATCACAAGATCTAATCACACCGGAATATACCAGAGGATATACCAATCTTTGCAAAATAGTGATCAACAAACCAGCACTACAAACTAGAACATAAGATCTTATCAATCTGCAATCACTAGAATAATACACAAGTATATGTTGACATTAATGACAACTACATATCCTAGCAGCAACAATTACCAACATTATCCAACACTCCAGAAATCCAACCAACTACCTGTATCACCATAAAGCAAAATGCGCAACCAAAATGAAGTTCTACTCAAAATACTCCCATACTATCCAATATTGTGTTCCACCTTCTACACTTAAGAAAAATTGGACTTCATACTTCCAGTAGGATGAGTCTATACAATCCAGATGGAATATATGAGTTGGGTTGCCATCAATGACAACTCTCATACACTTATCTACACTTATGCAGTGTCTCTTTCGAACAACAAAAACATGTTAAACATAACATAAAGTTTTTGTGGAACTTTTCTGAGAGTGGAGATGGAAAAGGAGAGCATGATGGAGAAAGAGCATGTGTGAAGTGTGCACCTCTCCAACATGAACTCACAAGTACATGTTTAACATATATATGTGTACTTAGTTCTATAAATCTCTATTTTCAAGTATGTATCTTATGGGTCCACTAAATTGCTAAAATGAGTTCTTGCAAGTAACATCATATGAAATTCAAATGAAATATTTGAATAGTGAAAAAGTCATTTTGGTGCTCGTGACACAACATACAACAAACATTATTTTTGGGAAGTTAAATATATTGATCAATCCAATCCTTATAATTGTCAAACAATTAATGGTATTAGAAGTTTGCATCAATTCATGACTACTTGACTTAGCAAACCTCTTGTGATTTAAGTAAGAGAAAATCATGTTTTTGTGTTGACTGCATTGTGAACAATAAAAATATTCTACAATGTCAGAACATTAGAGATGGGTGTGTTTCACAATGGGAGATGAAATAATTAGTCTAAATGTCTCCTTATGAAGATAGTGACATTGTAAATATTCATGATCCTCTATATTCAACTGATTATGAACGTGTTTTTTATTTCATTGTTATAGATACACTTGCATTTTATTTAAATATCTTTTTTTTATGTACTTTATTTAATTTTAAATTAAATTTGAATTTTTTATACATTATAACATAAAATTTATAGTCTTCAGACATGTAGTGCCGCAGTTAAAATACTTCGTTGGTGAAGTGACCACCATGATTCAAATCCCTACTGGGCCTTTGTGCTTGCAAGGCCTTGTGCCTTCACTGGGTCATTGTGCTCGTGGATTTGTACAAGTGAAGTGTGGGGATGATGTCCCCTGTTTATGGCCTCACTAGTTCATAGCTCCAGGTCAAAAGCGTTTACCCCTTATATATAAAAAAAAATATTAAATTTATAAAATTGTTTTATAATTTGTGGTCTACAGGTGATATTTTGTCGTAGTTGCAGATCCTGACAATATAGAAGGTGTTGACTATTATCTACTAAGATGCACAAAACTTGTAATGCTCGCCAAAATACCCTAGAGAAATAAATATAAACTAACTACAAATAGAGATAATTATTTTTTTTTAAAACATCTACTAACCAACAAATGCAACTATGAACAAACTATAACAAGGCATCATTAACTAACTACAAGAATGCATAAGGTATCATTTAACGCAAGAAAAAATAAATATGACATAGCAATTAACATCTCATTACATATTTCAACCATACAACCATTCCCTAGGGTATCTCAACATCACTACTTAATGAATAACATCTTCATACTATCACATTTTACATTCATACATAATCTCTAAGTTCATTTTATAACACAAAACCAAATGTTCCTAATTAGCATTCTTACATATTTCCAATAACACATACAAATCCATATTCCATTTCCTATAAGTACCATGATACATCTCATATAGATACCACATCACAGACCTAATAAGAAATTACAACAACAAGTGTTAATCTTTAACAATAGGATTCCAATTACAACTACACATAACCTATCCATCACATGAACTCAATTACATCAATAATACATAAACACAATCCTTTCATTATTTAATCATACTCTCATACAAACAATGTTCACATCTCCTTTTTATTACAAGATTATACTAGCTAATACAAACTATGCATCATAAAGGGTGATACAAAGATACATAGTCTTTACAACATCATTTTACATGATATTACAAATACAAGAGTTCATAATCTATTTTCATATTTACAATGCCATCATGAATACAATGTTATCCAAAATACATAGAAATCAGCTCCATAGATCATCTGCATAATGAAGAGCAATAGATTCCATATCCACGCACACAATCATCCAATGAAGAACATACCAATGGAAGAAGGAATCAAACCACCAGACCATGTGGAACCAAAGGAACCACCCCCCATGCTAGGAGATGACATGAGGTTCCGATTCACACTCAAGACCTAGGCTGACACCTAAGAACCAAGGGACTCAACATGACATTAAAAAGGTACATAATATATTAAGAACCAAATCACATCACATGGCTAGAAGCAAATCAATAATCTCCCAAAGGCATAACACAAATCAAGGCATAAGGACCATGGTCATATGTAGAAGTGGAGTGGCATCACATGCTATCCTCACATAGAAAGGAATATGCCCAACCATGATAGACACGTCTCTATGTGTTATCCATACAAAGAATGTAAATATACACCCATAGTAGTCACGCAATGCTATCCTCACATAGAAGAGCAATCCTTACTCATGATATACATACAAGCTACTCTCACATAGAGGGGTAAAACAATCCTCGATAGACATGTGGAACCATCTCAACCTATATGAGAACAAGGGAGATTAGCTTGCCATCTCAATGGCCTCAATCCAATTAATATTATCTTATTAGGTGAAACCCAATCCAATAAATTTAATTAGCAATGTTATCACTTATTAAGATCAAGAAACCTTTCAATGTGCCTTGGCGGTCTAGGTATCAAACAATCTATCTCAATTGACCTCAGTCATCATGTGAAAGCCCACTCCCTCTACCATATGCCAAGACCTTAGGGTAAAAACATCAAATAGCATCTTAAAAACATAATGAAAGCCCACAAGAGACATCAAATTGCTCATATCATGATTGAGAACATACTAATCATAAAATAATACATAAGCCACAAATAAGGCAAGAGCCTTTACCAATGCATATCAATCAAAGAGCCAAAACATGATCATGAGCCAAAGATAAATTAAAAACCATCCAAATCCTCTATAGTGAGGAAAACACATCCCACTGGAATCATGATCTAAAACCTCAATAGCAAGGAATTTCACCCTCTTGCTGAAGCAATACAACACATATGGAATCACCTCAATGGTAGGGCTCAAACCCACTTATCGGAGCATAAAACATCATAATAACATCAAAATGAAACCATACACTTCACTAAGAACCTAAAATAAATCATGCAAAGCCTTTGTAAGGACTCCAAAATCAAACTAACAAAATCTAGATCTCAGAAACCCTGAAAACTACAAATTAGCATATGATTCACAAAATTGTGCATATGACTCACAAAATTGTGCATACAACTCATATACTTGTGCATATGACTCATAGATTAATGCATATAAATCATAGAATCATTCCATGAAAAAAAAATTGCACATTTGAAACACATAATTATGCATATGAAACACATAATTGCGCATATGAAACACAAAATTGTGCATATGAAACAGAGACCAAGACAAGCATAAAACAGACCCAAAACTTGATGAAAATGCTCAATTTGGTTCTTGGGTTCACAAATTGACTAAGTTACGCTCCCAAAAAGTGTGGAAAAGTAAAAAAAACACTAAGAAAACATTCTCAATAAGAATCATAAACATTCTAAGAGTTTGACCAAGATTCATCTTTTGAATTACACACAGAAGTGCATGGAAACATAATCAACTCTCACAGAGACTATGAGGGATACAATAATGAAATGAAAGGTACAAGGATATATAAATAAGGCTATCCAAGCCCCAAATAAGACCCAAAACCATCACAAGGGACACAATCAGAGATTACAAGTCACTGGTAAACCAAAACTAAACATCTAATAACCAGAGATTCCTCCACAATGACAGAATACAATCACTAAGCTTGGGGGATGTAGAATGCAACTAGGGAAAAACAAACATAGATCAAATATTAATGATTACAATAATAACAAATGGAAGATCAAAACAAGGAAAGATAAAGGGAAGCCATTCCCAACAGTCACATCCAAAATTCCAAGAAAATTCAAATCCCATGCCAAATCCCTTCCTCTAAATCTTTCCAGAATTAAAAATTAATTCCTAAAATCAATTCAAAATCCCCAAACAATCTTTAATCAAAACCAAAACACAAACTCTGATGAAACACAATGCAGACAATATCTTTCTAGAAATCAAATTCGAGAGATCAAGAAGTCAATCTGGAAATCACAATCCAATAATGGTAGATTCAAAGAAGAGAAACAATACAAAAATTCAAGCAATCCAACCTTCAAATCCAAGCTCCCAATCAAAGTTGGAAAACAAACTGCAAATTGAAATCTCTCATATGGTAACCCAACAACATTCACAAAATGCTCAATAAATAAAAATTAAAGCCCATGTTGGCTTGATGATGATGATATGATGTAACAGGTTGATTGATGACTTGTTTTATATTGTCATTGATGGCAACTATGTTTTGATAGTCATCTAAGTCTTTTAGGCCAACCGGTAAAGCATAACTAGTACAAGAGACAATTTAACAGTGATACAACAAATAGGACTTCAATCGGTAAACGAGGATAAGTATTACATTCAGGCAACCGGTATGGGTGATCAAAGAAGAGTTAGGTGATGTGGTTCTACTTGAATGTTAGAGATGGATACTTGGAGATATATTCCACACTGCATGGGCAGATTCAATTGAATGAGCGAGTTATGATGAGAAAAATAGTCAATCTTGAAGAACAGTTAGCCAATAGAGCAAAATGACTTAAATCGGTTAACTGGTTGTGTTTATGTTTTATTTTTGGGTTGTTATGTTAGTGGCTGACATAAGTAAAGCGTGCTGAGCAAGATTGACTAGATTCATTGAACCTAGGAACTTGTTCCATGGTTGTTAGCCAACTAAGTTGAGATGTTTATTAAAAAGTGTGATGAGTCATGAGATAAATGATGAGATCATAAGCGTAGATTGAGAATTTGATTGTGCAATGAATTATGAAGCATTACATTGATGTATTATTGAAGTATATTGTAGAACTAAAGTGGATCTTATCAGGAACAAAGGTGATATATGCAGATCATCTAGTTGTTGTTTCCTAATAGTTGCAACAGTCAAAATCCCTTAATCAAGTAGGTCCTAATAGGCTTGATTGCATAAATCCCTTAACTAGGTAGCTCAACAAATTGAGTTTAAATCCTCTAGCGAGGTTACTCCTAATAGAGTAAAGCTTCTAACAGAGCTAAGTTGTAAATCCCCTCACCGGGTGACTCCTAACAAGGTCTGCTCTTAACCGAGGAAGTTTGTAAGACCTTAACTGGTCAAATATTTCTATTCTGAAGATAGTGAATCTTGTCGGTACTAATTCCCACCGTGGTTTTTCCCATTTGGGTTTCCATGTGAAAATCATTATGTTATGGTGTGCATGTCTTATTTGGTGTTGGCTTATGTGGTTATCTTTCTTGCATGCCTATGGATTTTAAGGTTGATTAAAGTGGTGATTAGATTTATATTGTTTTTTCTTGCACTGATTCACCCCCCCTCTCAGTGCCTTATAAGTTATCAATTGGTATCAGAGCCTAATTCCCTTAAGGCTTAATCACTTGGTAAGGATCCCTAAGGCTAACATGGCGGAAGGAATGAGTTATAGAGAGTTGCCTAGCTAGCTTGTAGAATCTGAAGAAGCCCTAGGTGAATTGAGGGTTAAGTACAAAGCTTCATTGGAAAAGAGGAGAGAACTAGCTGAATAATTGTATGAACTTAGTAAAAGTAGTTTATCTGAGGAAGAATACATGGATACTTTGGTGAATGAGGTGAAAAAGTTAAATGATGATAAGTCAAATTTGAGGAGAGAACTTGAAGCCCTAACTAATAGGATGAGTCAAGAGTTGGAAGCTAGAAGGACTGCTGAAGAGAGAATTAGAGAAACAAAACATGAGATCTTTAAATTGAACCAAGAGGTCAGAACCTTGACTGCATATCTTCAAGAGGGAAAAGAAGAATTAGAAGAAGTAAAGGCTAATCTAGACATGGAAATGTCTCTTAGAGAAATTCTGATGAAGAAGAATGAAGATATAACTAAAGAGTTGGCTGATGCTAATGAGTTACTGTCTAAATTTAACAAGATCTCTACTATGCTTGATGAGAAGATCCAATCTTAGAGGATGAAAGGAGAGACACAAGGCTTGGGTTATACTACATATGAGAAAGGTGAGTCTTTTGGTACTAAGGATAACATGGAAGAAGGTAAATCTGCACCTAAGATTTAGAAAACCACCGATAAGAAAGTCCACAAACCTACATGTTTTAATTGTCATAAGCTAGGACATACTGCTAATGTTTGTAGAAATAGATCTAGTTATTTTGATGGTTATATACCTAATACCTATCAAGGATATAAACCTATAAATTTTAATAGATATTGCTACACATACAACATGTATGTGCATAGAATAGTTGAATGCAAATATGGAGCAAATAATCCAGCACCTCACATGTATTAGAGGTCTGGTGGTGAATGGCAAAGAACTTTTAATAACCAAACAAATCCTAATTGGCAGAGATCCTATGCTAATCGGTCTAGTCTCTATGAGATGGAAAAGAGAATGAATGTGATTTGTACAATCTGTCATAATTTTGGACATGTTTCTATAAATTGCAAAAGAAAAATTGGTAGAGGCAACGCTGGACCCTAGAGAGAATCTGGTATGGAATGTTATCATTGTCATCAACCGGGACACATTGCTAGGTTTTATAGAGCAAAGATGAATCAACCGGTAAAATAATCTATTGATTGGAAAGGTAAGAAGAAAGTTGATGTGGAGGAGACCAGGAATTAAATGAACAAAATATGGAGAAAGAAGAGCGATGAGAATCCATCAGAAGAGTCTCATTCTTCACCCAGTGTGGAGAACCCTTCATCGGTTAATTAAGCTATCTATAAAGCTTTAAAGGAGCTTATTGTCAGATCTATCTCTGAACCCCCTATATGATGTACGATAAGTTAAATCTGCATACTTGATGCATTATGATATTGTGAAGTGTTTTTATGATCAAAATGGTAGGTTTGATGTGATATGGGAGCCAGTAGTATGCTTATGGGTTGAATGGTGTTTTAGGGTTTGTGTTTATACAACTGAGAAAAGAATTTAATGTGGTAGGTGATAAATCAAATAAAAGGAAGTTTTTGATTGTCATTTGTCACTTTGCATTCTTGAGAGCACTTGAAGAGTGAAGAAAGAAGAAAGAAGAAAGAGCTTGTGATTGCTGGATTGGCAAACAATTAACAGGAGATTTGTGGTCGATAATCGGTGAAAGATCATTTTTGGTGTTGAAACCCTAGTTGCAAAGGCAGTAAAAGGTATTTATCCAAAAATTTGTCTATCTATTTCAGATTTTGAGTCTTTGAAGATGGATACACCAAATTTGTAGATGTAACTATTAGACCTTGATTTTAAGAGACGCCCTTTCAAATTGATCGAAACCGATCCTGCCAAAGCCCTATCTGGAGTTTCGTATGGAGTTTTGCATGTAGAAGATGTTAGATCCTTTATTCACTGTAAGTTGGAAGATCTTGGAATCTTTGTTATGTTAGATCAGTATAGATTGTTGTGTGATAACAATGGATTGTTGAAGGAATAGTTTAAGAGTGTTACTGATAAAGGTTTTCACCATACATTGAACTCTATTGATGATTTTGAGGATGATTATGTGAGATATATTTTGAGCCATGTGCATGACCAATTTATGTGGCTTGATCGACCATATAAGATCACTAAGGAATAAATTCATGTAGTAATCAGATTATGTGTCACCGGTAAAGTTCCTGTATTAAGACCAGTCCCTAAGGATGATGTA
Source organism: Cryptomeria japonica (assembly GCF_030272615.1). Taxonomy (NCBI): domain Eukaryota; kingdom Viridiplantae; phylum Streptophyta; class Pinopsida; order Cupressales; family Cupressaceae; genus Cryptomeria; species Cryptomeria japonica. The sequence goes on along the minus strand of NC_081409.1, from coordinate 429,827,787 downwards.
TCCAAGCTGACCAAGTCACAATGGGATGGAAGAGTGATGACTGTCAATGAGATTGATGATCCCACAGTGAAATTTGCTTCTATGGTCATTGGATACCAGGTATATCATTCTAGCAGGATGAACAACATCCTTGCTACAACCATTCACATAGCTTACTAGATGATTAAAAAAATGTGGATTATGATTTGTCTGAGACATTAAGAAGTCAGTTGGTACTAAATCTTCAATCCATAAAGAAATATAAAAAAAAAATTCAAGTTTGGGAAACTGATTGTTGGTCTGTACTTTTACTTTCAAAATTTGTTTCTAGGTTTTGATGATGTTCAATGGTCTAAAGACACACTAGAAATGTTACAAATGAAGAACAATATAAGGATTTTGGGAAATGATTTCAACAAGATTACTTTGGGTAATTTCAAATATTTTCAAAAAGAGATGTATGAGAGAGAGAGGATACTGACATGGGTTGTTAAGAGATATGAGGATACCATCTTCTTTATGGTTGACAATGACACTTGTTAGATGGAGGCAATTGATCCCAAAACATCTTGGGTGATGCCTAAGGGCTACGAAGTCGAAGCTGATCTTTTGATTTCTTATGTTGAACACTTGCTTGCACAACCGGTAGATTCTATTGTAGAAAGGTTTGGTACTTATAAAGAGAAATATTTACTAGTACATTCTGAACTTAACAAACTGTTAATTGCAAAGAAGGTTAGAAAGGAAGTTGAAAAGTTTGTTGTTCAACAAGGTTTTACCAAGGAGGAAATAGCTAAGGTTAGAGAAAATTTTAAAGCTAGGAAGGTTGAATCATCTAGTGCCCCAACTGGTACCAACACCGATATGAAAATAAGAAGTGTTGAGGTTAAGAAGGAGAAACCTGCAGAGGCAAAGAAGGAGAAACCTTCTAGACTCTAGTTCAAGAGAAAGGGGAAAGAAATTAAGACCCCTGCACCTAAGGCACCGGTAGTAACCGGTATAAGGAAAAAGGAGCAAGCAAAGACATTGAGAGTTGTTGATGAATAATAAACTGAATCAAAAGGTGAGAATAAAGCTCTAAGAGCTAGTGGTAAAAAGTCAAAGGTTGTAGGAGCATCTACTATTAAATCAAAAAATAAACCGGTAACTAAACCTACACCTTTTGAAAAGATGTTAATAAGTTTTAAGGAATATGGTATTCTTGTTGGATTGAATAAACTACATGATAAGTTTAGTGAGGATGAGAAAAGGGAGTTAGAGGATACAGTTGTTTTGGTGATGAATAAGTATAGCAAAGCCCTAACTAAGTTACAAGGGAAAATTCCCACTTCTTTGTATAATAAACTTGATGCAAGATAGCAGGAAGCCATTAAACAAGACAAAGAATTTAAATGATTCACTCTTAAGAATCTTCAACTAGAAGCTACAAAAGAAGAATTAGATGATATTCTTTTGAAAATAAAATCTTCTTTTAGATCAAAGAAAAGACCTACTAGATTGCTTATTGGTGAGACCTAATCAGTCTAGATTGAGACTGAGGAAGTACTGAAGAAATTTTTGGGTTTGATACCTGACAAGGAAGAAGATCAACCAAAGAAGCTTAAGGAAGATCTCTTGGATGATGTAGATATTGATGATTTTTCACCGGATGAGATTGTTTTTGCTAATCAATTGAAAGATGTTAAACCCCCGTTAATGTATAGAATGAGATAGTTATAATTCATGATGATGATACATAAATTGATATAACTGGTATTGAGGGAGAAATGAAGGAACAAACTGAAAATGTACAAGATGAAGATGTTCAGATGATTGAACAACAAAAACAGGGATAGGAGAAAGATGGAGTAATAGAGAGCTGAAGAGCCACCGGTGATCACTGAAATAGTTGCTACACAGACACCACCGATAAAGGACAAGTAGAAGGAAGAGGAGGAGACTGAAGAGAAGAAATAAGAGGAAGAATTGAAATCGGTGAAACTAGAACCTAAAGTGACACCTGTATCACTTACCTCTAAGAAGAAAATTGATAATGATGAAGATGATGATGCATTAAGTATACAAGAACCCATCAATATGGATGCGTTGAGTTCTATAGAACTAATGGGGATCGCATCTGCCATGCAATCTAGAGATAAGAAGAAAAGAATGAAGGAACATCAAAAGGAAGCTCAATCAATAAAATGTGAAGTTGAGATTTTGTCTAGCCTGTTACTAGAGATGAACACTAATAAACTGTCTACATCGATTGATAAGTTAGGTCAATTGGTTATCGATGCTAGTGAACAGATGAAAAGTTTTGAAGATGCAACTTGTAGTCACATAAATCTATCCACTTAATTAAATAAATATTTACTATTTATTTGATTATTTAACCATCAATAATCAGTTAATTAAATTAATATTTAATTAATTCATCCTCAAACCCTTCTTCTATTAATTAAATAAATTATCCAATTTATTTAAATTAATTCTTTAAGCCACACTCTAAATCAATTAAATGAATAAATCATATTTATTTAATTTAACCCCCATTCCTCTTTTAAATAAATAATAAAACATTTATTTAAATCCCTAAAACTACTTTTCCCCACTTGCATTCTCCTATAAATGCAAGTTACAACCACAATTGAAATAAATTAATTTTATTTTAATTAAAATCCTATTTTCACTCACCCACCAATTCCACTTGCATCCTAAACCCATTCTAGATTATTCTAAACCATTCCTAATTAGCCTAATCACCCTCCCTAAATATTGTCACATTCCTAAGCAATTTGAAGTCACTTCTCAAAGCCTCCAAAGTCTTTGAAAAGCATTAAATTCTTTATGTTTCTAACAAGTTAACCCCTAAAAGTATTCCAAACCATTAATGGTTCTTACATGACCATTTATGACTCTTACATAACTATTTATGGTTAATTCCACTTTCCCACATGGTTAGAGGCTTTTCCTCTAACTCAACCTCCATTTAACTCATGGGTCTCTTCAAGCATTCATTGCTTTGACCATGGTTATCCCCACCAACTCTTGTACAAGATTTTATCCCTTGGATAAAGGCATTATTCATTGGATAATGGCTTTATTCATTCAACTCAAGCCTAACCTTACCTCTCAAGTTAACCCTCATGTCATTTCAAGCATTTAATGCTTCTTCCCTCTCCTCTCAAGCCATCTCATGTTGACATTTGTCATCCTGGGGCTGGGTTGAAAGCCCTCACATGGATCATAAACATTTCAATCCTGACCTTTATTGAGATTACTCAATCTCAACTATCCATTTCTCTATTTTTCCTATAAATAGAGCCCATTCCTTCATAATACAAATCCATAAATCTTGTATGCATCTAAGTTATAGTGAATTTAAGAGAGAACATTTAGGAACATAGTTACTTTGTTCTTATTTTGGTTAAAATTAACATAGCTCAAATTAACTCATTTCTCTCATATTAAGCTTGTATTTGCATAATCTCATAATCGTTTTCAATCTTGAATCTCCATAAGACTTCCATATTAGTGCAAAGATGAGAGCTACACTCATGTGGAACTTGGAGACGAGAGGAACAAGGGAGGAGTAGCTATGAACATCTTGGTTAGCATTTGGAGGAGTGCAGTATCTCCTTTGTATTTGCATGCTTTTCATTACATGTTTGATATCTCTCTTGATATGCTTTCTTAGGATAGTCTTTTCTTTCTGACACTAACACTAACATTTGAATTGCTTCTTGTGTTGTGTTTGCTAACATCTATCCTATTTTGTAGTGCATCATTTGGTGAACCCAACTTGAATCGAACATGCAACCTTCTAATCCAAATTTGATAAACTACTAACATTTTGCTTGTTGAAACTGACACACAGGTTGCGCTTTAGCGCTATTGAACTCACTTTAGCACCTTTGAAAGTTGGTGTTTAAGTGCTTTTGTTAGCTAAAGTAGCACTTTCATCTTTTAACTAGTGCTTTTGTCTTTGTTTTAGCGCTATTTTACTTTAAATAGCGCTATTGTAATTAGTTTAGCACTTTCGTGCTCTTTGTTTGACAAATTTTTAATCTGTTCGACATGTTCTTTTAGCACTTTTGTCCATTTTATAGCGTGGTTGTTTTTTTTTTAGTGCTTTTATCTGTCATTTAGTGCCTTTGTGTGAAATATAGCTTCTGTGTTTACACAAAGTAGCGCTATTGTAACAAAGAGTTGTTAAAAAAATTATAGGCTTGTAGAAGTCCACCAAAAACTTATTTTTCACTAACTATTTGGTTTTTATGCAGGTTTTTGCTAGCTCCATTGTAGGATTTGAAGAATTATATTCGAAAGTTTAGATTCTTTTTTTACTAACTTTGTTTTTAAAGTTGGGTTAAAAATAATTCACTTTCTCTTTGGGTTAAAAATCAACTTCACCTTTCATTTTGGGTCGTAAAATAAATCAAATTTTTCATTTTGGGCATTTAAAAAGAACCTCATTTTGCAAGTTAAAAAGAACCACAAACTCACATCAAACAAATTTGTTTTTTGCAAGTTAGGGGCAAATTTTCATTTGGGCTTAAAACAAGACAAACAAACTTTAGTTTTCTTGCAAAAGTCTAAAAATCACAATCAATTTTAATTTTTTGCAAGTTAAAAAGAACCAACAACTTTTCAAAGTTCTATTTCTAAATCAATTTTACTTCAAGCAAAAACGTGCTTCTTTTTGGTTGACCAGGATTTCAATTTCATAGATTAAACAACATTTTGCCTTGAAGCTAAAAAGAACACCATGTTTGTTGGAGCAACATCTCCAAATAGCTTTTAAATCACATTGCAATAAATCGGTTAAAAAGAACAAGTGTTTTCAGTGATTAGCACACTTGTGCAAAAAAATCTGTAGAGTGGTCCTACTTCTAACACACACTATCCTCTCCCTTGGCTTTTGTGGTCCTAGGTGCAACAGAAAAGTGTTAGTAACACTCAAAATTTTATCTTTTTAAGAGAGGCCTTCCAAAAGACACTTCACTCTTGGGAATGACCTCACATGGTAAATCCTTCGAGCCACTATAGAAATCAAGTGAGAGAAAAAGTTGTAGCCTTGGGTATAGTTGGTCCTACAGTGTAACTTGCCGAAAGGACATATGGGCCCCACCACAAGTTACAAGGCTCTTAAGTGAGTCACTTCAGAATGAACTTATGTCCAAAAACATTCAACATTACTAGACACATTTTATTATAGAAACCCACCCATTCTATTGATTAAGAATATTTGTGAGAAGTTCAGTGCAAGAGCATAGATGGTTTTCCTCCCAAGATACTCACCATACATATTTCCTTGAGTAGAAACAAGGCTTTTTGAAAGGCTACTTGTAGCTTGATAAAAGTGGTGACTTCCCCATCATAGGGATCATCTATCTATTATGCTCATGCAAGATTTAGTATATCGCATATGTACCTACCATGGTAGGATTCATAAGGTATGTAGTACCAAAGTTGAAGAAATATCAAGATGTGGGCTGAAATTATCACAACTGGCCATTTGACCTTAGGGATAAAGTGTATTTGAAGTGTCTTCATTTTGTGTCAAACTAGTAACAATCTAAGACAACTTTAGGCTTTTGGAAAAACATACACAAACATTTGAAAAGGGGGCAAAAAGTTCAAGATTAGGTTGTGCCTTTTGAGGCAAAATTATTGTGCTTGTGTGATTGCTTTGTTTACTTGTCAAAGAAATTCAAAACAAATTCAAACCAAGTATTCATCCAACATAATTTTTCATCAAACATTTGACCAAAAAACAAACATCAAACAAAGTGCAACAAGATATCAAATTATATGACCATCATTCAAACCTTGAGAGAAAGGAATCTTCATCAACATATCAACTTGAAGAAAAGACCATTGAGTTCAAAGGCTTTTATCAAAATAAGGAAAATTTTCTATCTCAATAGACAAATTTTTATCTCACACAGAACCTTCTTGTGTCATATGTGTTTGTATCTCCAAGGAAAATCCAACGAATTCAATAAAGTTCCTTTGAAAAACATAGCTTTTACTTAGTATAGAGCCTTGAGTTATCACAAAAACAAAGGAGGCAAAATCAATCCTGCTTTCTTTCCAAACATCTGCATTACCTATAACGTAGCTCAAGAAGAACCACCAACCCCCGAGAAAGAAGAGGAAGAAGAAGTCCCCTTTGTGACACAAATTTTTTGTTGAGTTTCATACTCCACTTTCACCTTCATACATCACAAAAACCATTCAACTCTCAAAACACAAAAAGGTCTTGTCCTAAGTTATTTTTACATATTGCTTAAATCAAACCAACAAATCACTTTTTAGAGTGTCTCTACATCTAGGATCAATCATCCTAAGAGGCATTTCTATGCAGGTTAAAACTAGTTTATGAGTGCATCCTCTCATTACTAGGTAGCTTGGTTTGTAACACATCTCAAACCTTGCTATACCTTATCACATCCAAACTGTTGAAAACACAAGAGTAATTCACAAAGAACTTTTTTAACATCCAACCTTCAGTGTTAGAGATCCCTCTTCTAAACACTTCACAAAACAATTATCTCTCATCAAAACATTTCATCACCATAAATCACCAAAAACCTCAAAACTCTCAAACAAAATGGCTCACACCAGATAGAAAAAATAGACAACCAGAGATTGAAGAGGAGGAAGAAAACATCAATGATTTTCATGAGGATTGGAGGAGGCACAAATGATGAAGATCCTATCACTCCAACTCCTAAAGCTATAGAAAGAGTGCAACACAATCCCAAGTTCAATAGACTTTTTGACAAAATCCTTAGAAACAACGCAGATGCTCATTTTCTAAGACTTGCTCAAGAGGGTGCTAAACTACCCTTTGATTTTGATACCACACAGATATGGTAGACATCAGAACAACATAGCCATAACAATGGTGGAAGAGGTAGAGATTACTTCCAATATGACCTTAATCAAGGAAATCCCCCACCTCCTCCTCCTACAGAAATAGACATGTTGAGACAACATGTTGAGAATCTCGCTCAACAACTCAATAGTGGTGTGAAGACTACCCAGTTTTCACTTAACGATATTTGTCCCTATCCTTTTGATAGGAACATGCATATGCCACCTTTTCTACGAGGGTTTGAAATACCTAAGTTTGAAACGTACAAGGGCAAAGGAGACCCTAGAGATCATGTCTGATAATTTCACTTAGCTTGTTTAGAGGTGGCTTATGAGGACACCTAACTAATGTGCCTCTTTCCTTAGAGTTTGGGAGGCACAACCATGCAATGGTTTTCCCAATTACTAGGTGGCATTAGAATATTTGAGGAACTAGTCCAAAAGTTCATTTCACATTATTCACATAACATAGAATGAGATGTTACCATGGTAGATCTATGCAACACTAAACAAAAACTAGGGGAGTTATTTTTAGCTTTCCTGCAACGATGGAGGCAACTGTCTAGCAAACGTTCTCTTCATTTGCCTAAACAAGAACTAGTGGAAATATTCATTTTCAACCTCAATGATGAGATGGAATTCCATTTAGACATGAAGGGTACTGAATCCTTTGAAGAGATGATCACTCAAGGATTAAAATGTGAATGAGCCCTTATCAAAAAGGGACTCATCCAAATCTACAATGAACCAAAAGATGGCCCTCACCCGCATTTTAATAGTGGTAAACCAAATTTATGGAACAAAAACAAAAGCATCATCAATGATGGGGTCGTAGATGCTAGGACTATAAATATTGTACAACCTGTGGTTAGATTCGCGAGGCAAAATCCCCCTCCTAAAAACAACACCATCACTCATCCACAAAATCAAGGTCGCAATGTGCCAGAAGAGGAACCAAGACGACAACAACAAAACTATAAACCAAAATGCACATACACACCCCTAGGGGAACCCAGCAAAATAATATTGTGTCAATTGGTCTCTTCAAATATTGTGACCTTATCAAAAAAATCTAACTATGAACCTCAGGTCAAACCTCCATGGTGGAGAGATAATGAACATTGTGAATTCCACCAGGGAAAATGGCAAAAAATGAGTAATTGCCATCGACTGAAAGATCTTGTTCAAGATCTCATTGACAGAGGAGAAATTGAAATCAAAGGAAATGACCCTAAAACATCAAATGATGATCATCCAATGTTCAATAATCCACTTCCATCACATGATCAAAGGGGTCCTTCCACCTCAGGGCGAAACATAGATACTACAACTAATTATACACAAGTTGCCTATAATTATATTGTGAGTCACCTCTATGATGCTAACGAACAAGTTGCAACCATCACCATAAAAGATCCAAATCCTACATGCAATGTTGTTATGCATCATAGAAAAATTACCATTTGAGCTACACCACAAGGAATGACACCCTTGCCCAAGAAATATAATCTTGTGGAACAATTGGACAGAACACCCATACTCATATCCATATTAGAGCTTTTGTTCTTATCCCCTTCACACAAAACAATCTTGGATCAAGCTCTCAAAGAAGCATCAATCCCTGCCAACCTTAACATTGATCAATTTCAGGCCATGGTTGGTAGTCTCAGGTCATCACCATGCCTCACTTTTTCCGAAAGTGACAATGCTTCATTCTAACAACCACATAACACATCCCTTCACATTGAAGGATTTATAAACCAACACAGAATCAAGCGAGTCGATTGACAATGGAGTCAGCTTGATTATATGCACCCTATAGTTGGTCATATCATTGGGATATGCAGTCAAATTAGTGGATCCTAGCAAAAAGATAACCATTAAGGCCTATGATGATGCGAAGTGTTCTTCCAAAGGAGTTATTGTATTGCCTATCAGAGTGGACCCAATGGTAAAGAACATCATCTGCCAAGTTTTGGACCTTCATCTAACATATAATATGTTGTTAGGATGACCTTGGATACATGCCATGCAATCCGTTCCATCCACCTATCATCAGTGTATCAAGTTTCCCCATAACAGTGTAGAAATCACAATCCTTGGCGATGCAAATCCATTTGCATATTGTAACAATATTAACCATTAGCTAGAGATCACCGTTCCTAACAAAAGAGAAGCTATCCTATCCACATCATATGTTAGTCCAGCCTCTCTTTCCAGCTCAATCACCCCTATACCAAAGCAAGAGAAGTTGAAAATGAAAATGGTAGAAGAAGGTCTAGGGGAATATAATCTAAGCCAACTCTTTTATGTTGGGCAATTACCCACTTCCCCTAGAACTTATGGCAAGCCTCAAAAGTTTCTTCAACCACCATTAGCCAAGAAAGCATGCACTTTGACATAGTTCATCCCTGGTAAAAGTCAAGAAGAGGAGACCAGAGATGAGGACCTAGAAGAATGGATCTACAAAGACCCTATCACCACAGAAATCCCAAAAGTTATGCTTCCTATTGATAAATATGGAAAATTCCTCACCATTATACAGAGAATGGGCTATGATGGCTAGAGTTCTTTGGGACATTGCAAACAAGGAAGACATGAACCCTTGCAGCCTAAGTTGAAACCCAAAGATAACACTGGATTAGGTTTTCAAAAGGAATCTCTTCCTAAGCTTAGATTCAAAGGTAAGCCCAACCACCCCATGAATCAAACAATTACTCCAAGGAGGCCATCCTTGATTATATCTGTGGCACCAATAACACCATTTGCACCAACAAAACTAATCATCAAATCAGTAGCACCAATCACACCAACAACATCAACAACACTGATAATTCCATCATCAGCATCAGTACCACCAATTGCACCAACATCATCGATACACCCAATAGTTGTACCAACCGTACCTACCAAACTGAGAATAGCAGCAGTGGCACCAGCAGCATCAACAACTCCTATAATCCTACTAGCAACACCAGCAGCATCAATAACTCCTATAATCCTACCAGTAACATCAACAACTCCTATAATCCTACCAGGAGCACCAACAACATCAACAACTTCTATAAACCTTCTAGTAGCACCAACAATCCCACCTATTAAAGTGCACAAACCCATGATAAATACACTCTTCAATACAAAAGACACCCTAGACTAGTACAGTAATAGGATGTTAGAGAGTGATTCAGAGACTGACTCACATGAGTGGGAATTTGATATAGTGAATCTAAATACTTCAGATGAGGAAGACACATTGCCTCCCCCACCTCGTAAGGATATCCCAGTTTACGGAGAGGCTTGGATTAAAACCTTTTGGGGTTGTGAGCAAGAAACACCTTCCATGGGTCCTACTTCAAATCCTACACTAGATTCTGACAAGGAGAGTACCATTGATGAACTTCCCTCATCTATATTAACCCTCATTGGTGCCTCCTCTAAACTCAACTTAATCGATGAGGTCATGCCTATCATCCACCCCGAACTCATTGACTGGAACTAGCCAAATCTCCCATGTCTTTATCACTTCCAAAACGATCAAGCACTCATCGACATTTTAGAAATATGGGATCACATACCAAGCAGGGATCACAAAGCTAGATTTGCCATCGAACTTAATAGCGCATCATACTTTGGGGTAGATGCCAAACCTTTCAGTTGCAAAAATATCATAATAAAACATGGATCTTCCAGTGAAAACCATGATGTGGCACTATTTGATCCCAAAAAAGTAAAAATAAAGAGCGTATCCAATGGTGTAAACCTCTCCGAGATGCCTTTGGATGAAAGATTTGACATCCTCCCCTCTAGTAGAAATCAGGAGAGATCAATGATCCTAATCAAAGAAACAAAAGAATTCAATGTGGGGACTCTTGAGACTCCTCACCAAATACATTTGGCATCTCTACTAACTCTGGAGGAATAGCCAAAATTAATGGAATTCTTCCAGAAGCATCAAAACAACTTCGCATGGTCTTATGTGGACATGCCTGACTTAGATCTTGATTTAGTCATGCATCACCTCACCATGGCAGAAGGAGCTAAACTAGTAAAAAAAAAGCTCAGAAAGATGGACCCATAGATTGCTATGCTTGTTAAGGTAGAACTCAAAAAGCTCTTAGATGTTGGTTTCATCCGACCAATCGATTATGCCTATTGGATCTCCAACATTGTACCTATCAGCAAGCCTAATGGGGTATTTGTATCTGTATAGACTTCAAAGATTTGAATAAGGCATGCCCTAAGGATGACTTCCCCTTACCGAACATCGACATGATCATCAATCTCGTAGTGGGTCATGCATTGCTTTCTCTTATGGATGGATTTTCAAGGTACAACCAGATCAAGATTGCTCTAGAGGATCAACATAAAACTGCTTTCACATGCCCATGGGGAACCTACTATTGGAATGTGATGCCATTTGATCTAAAGAATGCAGGGGCAACCTATCAAAGAGTTATGACTACAATCTTTCATGACCCGATGCACACTATAATGGAAGATTGTGTTGATGATTTACTAGCTAAATCATTAACAAGAGAAGGTCATCTAGAAATACTAGGTCAAATCTTAGACAAATTAGAGCAATATCATGTTCATCTTAATCCAAAGAAATTTGTCTTTGGAGTAACCTCCAGGAATCTCTTAGGATACACTGTCTCAAGAAAAGGAATTGAAGTTGATCCGACAAAAGTCAAAGCAATAATGGACATGCCACCTCCCAAGAACATCAGTCAGTTAAGGACACTCCAAGGGTAGCTACAATTAATTTGGAGATTCATTGAATAATTGGCTGATAAGTGTCATCCCTTCATGCATCTGTTACACAAGAATATCCTCTTTCAATGGGATACAAAGTGCCAACAATAATTCCAAATGCTTAAAGATTACATGATGAATATGTCATTCCTAATCCCACTAGATCCAAGTAGACCTCTATTGCTATATATTTCAGCTACAAATATAGCATTAGGAGTACTATTGGCACCATTCAGAAGGAAAAGAATGTGTTGTATACTATATCTCTCACACATTGGTAGGCTATGAACTCAATTACACACCTATTGAGCGAGCTTTCCTAGCAGTTACCTTGGCAGCCACCAAATAGAGGCACTACATATTGACACACAAGGTACAACTCATTGCTAAAATCAATCCACTCAAGTACCTACTCAGCAAGGCAGCATTGACAGGCCGCTTGGCCAAATGGGTTATGATTCTGAGTGAAATTATCATTGAGTACATGGACCACAAGGCTATCAAGGGGAAAGTTATTGCAGATCAGTTGGCTGATGCACCCCTCACAGGTGACCATCTTCTTGTTTCCAATTTTCCAAATGAAGAGATCTTCATGATCACAGCAGCACAACCATGGAAACTCTACTTTGATGGCTCATATACTAGACATTGATCGGGGGCAGATATTATTTTCATTACAACACAAGGTAACAGCATCCCAAAGTCATATAGGCTCACTTTTCCATGCACCAATAACATAGCAGAATATGAGGCCTTGATCACATGACTCGGATTGGCTATACAATGGCATCTAAAAGAGTTATAGGTATATGGAGATTCTCAGCTAGTCATCCAACAAGTCATCGATGACTACCAAACTAAGGATGATAAGCTCATGCCATATAAAAGGATGGTGGATAGCTACAAAGAATCATTTACAACTATCACCTTTGAGCAAGTACCTAGAGATTAGAATCAAGTTGTAGACATAATGGCTACAATTGCATCTCTCCTGGATTTTCTACAAAATTCAACTCACTATGAGTTCTTGGTAGAATAGCTTTTGATCCCCACTTATGATATCCCCAAAACTAAAATGATATGTCATCTAGTCAGTTCCAAATTCCCATGCTATGGTGAGTTCTTCACTTATCTCTATGATTACACACTTCCTCCCAACCAATCCAATAACCAACGAAAAACCTTCATCCACCAAACTGCTTGATACACCATCATTGCTGAAACCCTATACCGATGAAGTCTCGATGGTACTCTCCTTCGATGTCTGGAACAAGAGGAGATAACAAAGGCCTTAGAAAAGGTACATGAAGGAATTTTTGGGGCTCATTCAAGAGTTCCTTCACTGGCCAAGAAAATCATGTGCACTGGATACTATTGGCCATCCATGGAAAAAGACTCCTACTATTTTGTCAGAAAATGTAAGAATTGCCAAGTTCATAGAGACCTGATACATGTACTAGCATAGGAGTTGCAACCAATCACAACGCCATGGCCCTTTTGTCAATGGGAACTTGACCTTGTGGATAAAATTCATCCATCTTAATCCAATGGCCACAAATTTATCATTACCACCACTGAATATTTCACAAAGTGGATCAAAGCCATTCCACTTATCCAAGTCACCGACAAGAAGATCACCTCATTCATCCTTAATTACATCATCTGCCAGTATGGTGTACCCATGTCCATCATCATAGATAACGGGTTTCCTTTCAAAAATTAGGATGTTTGTGATCTCTGTGAGAAGTTTCACATCCAACACCACTTTTCCACTTTGTATTACCCGCAAGGAAATGGTCAAGCCGAAGCATCAAACAAGAACATACTGAGAATCCTCAAGAAGTCATTCAATGATGTTGGTTGTGATTGGCACATTCAATTAAATCCAGCACTATGGGCGTATCTAACTAGCATTCAAACCCCTATAGGCGCAACCCCCTACTCAATGGTCTATGGAGCAGAAGTCATCCTTCCTATTGAGGTTGAGATACCATCTCTATGGGTTTCCTTGCACAATCTGATAGATGATGAAGCATACCACGTCTCATGTCTTGAAGACTTGGAACTACTTGATGAAAGGAGACAAGTTGCATACAACCACCTCAAGGCCTATCAACAACAAAATGAGCAGAAGCTATAATCATCGGGTTAAACCTTGTACATTTGAGGTAGGTGATCTTGTTCTCAGAGAAAATCCTCATAACCAACCAAATAGAGAACATCAAGGCAAGTTTGAATCAAACTGGTTGGGTTCATATGTTATCACTATTGTATTTGGGTCTAGGGCATATCAGTTGGAAACTTTAGAAGGAGAACCACTTGCAGATTCGATCAATAGCATGCACCTCAAATGGTTTCATACATAAGTTTTAAAGAGCATCAGGACCCATCACATATCCAAAAAACCACCAAAACATTTAGAAAAATGTCTTCAAGAAAATACAAAAAATCCAAAATAGTAAAGAAAAGTCATCCATCCAAATGGTGAACAACCACTCTGGTGGCACCTTGGGTACATACGATGGTGAAAACCTGGCAAACAGGCATCACTCATAAAGGCTATGGCTCCATTGTCTTTCAAACTTGTTGTGATCACATCCATCACATCCATTCATCTATCATTTAAACCATGACTTGTTATTGATCTGCAATTAGGGTTAGTACTTCATGCATCTTGTATACTGCTTTTCATGGTGGCTTCTAAACTGGGGGTAATACTCTTAACCTATTGATAGAAGTGGATTCTACATTACTTGTGATTCATTGATTTCTTCATTCAAATCTGTCTAGAAATAATACCAAAAACATTCGTAAAATATCAGAAAATACCAAAAACATTCAAAAACACTCACAAATCCAAAAACGTGATAAAACATCAAAAAATCAATCAAAAACATGGCAACTCATAAAATCCTTTATACATACACATTGCAATAGACACCAAACAAACATTTTGAGCTACCCACATAATGATCACTTATCAAATCAACCAATCAATCAAAACACTCACACAACTGTCTTAACAAGGATGCATCCTTCCTTACCAAAAACCAGGACATGGTAACATTTTATTTGACAAGAAAATTCTGATTAAGATATCAAGTACTTTGTTGGTTTGTTAGTTATTTTTTTCATTTATATCAGCTTCCTACTCTACTCTGAGATATCCACAAGTGATTAGAGTAGTCGGGATGGTTCCTAAGTATCTTTTATTTACTATCTATAGATTGTTCCAATGAAGTTCTAGGGCATGTATTAATGGTGTCTATGTGGGAAGTTCACTAAGCTACGTGATCATATGCAAAATCTAGTCATGGATCACTATGGCTTACTGACTACAATGTATACCTCGACCATCTGCACATGAACCAGAATGGAGGATCACTTTATTTTCCTTGTCTATAAATGCTTGCTTGTAGGTACAATGCTCCAACTTGGTTCCTACTACCTCAGCCAAGAACAATACTACCATGCTCGATGAGGAAAATAAAGCACTATGAATACTCTATGGAATGTCATTTCATCTCATCTGTTTATATTGCATTTCATTGTGTATCACCCATCCATTGGCTCATTCATTATTCATATCTATTGTTTACATGCAAGAAATTCAGGCTTATATGAGAAAACACCTAATAAGTTTGTCTTGGGTACAAAAATCATGATAGAGTTCTCTGATACATCATTTCACATTTGCATTCCACATCTACAAAAACTCACCAATTTGTATTCATATACCATTATGGTATGGCATTATCATTTAGTTTTGATTAAGTAAAAATAGGTTTTCGAAAGGAACCCAATTCTTAATACATATTAGGAGAACGATAAATCATTAAAGCAGAAGAAAACCATGCCTAATCACCCAAACAAAAAATAGTTCCCAACCAAAACAAAAAGGGAACTCAAAACACAAAAAGCCGCACAAAGACAGCTAAAGGATAGCAAAAGGACAACACAAAGACAAAGACAGAGACATAGACAACTAAATATTTTTTATAATATCTTCTGCATGAACTGTCATCTACTTCATATTGTCCATAGAGTTCTTCAATTCATCTAGCTCTCATCCCTTGATATCACCCTGATTCCTGGTGTTGGCCCTAGTTCTCTTCTCATGACCCTTTTTCTCCATCTGGTCTTTGTCTCCCTCCTTGTCTTTAATGTTATCAAATTTGTTAATCAAAATATTCATATTATCCACAGAGGCCTTAAGAATCTGGAAAATTTGTTTAGCAATCCTCTTCACAGTTAATTCCATCTTGTCGACTCTATTGACCAGCTTGTTCATGGTAGTTTCCAGCTCGTTCGCCTCTCTATTCCCTTACATTTCCTTAACCTTCTTTTTTGTTTCAAGAATTTTACTGACCATGGCCTCAATGGCTTCAGCATTGTTGATAGCAATCACTAATTCTTTAACATTTTCAAAAAGAGGCTTCTCGCCTATCATAGCATTTTTATAACATTAATATCATTCTTTAGTTTGCTGATATCTTTCACAATTTTGCTGATAGTTTCACAAAATCCCTTAATACTATCATTATCCCCATGATAGTTATTAGGATTTCCCATTTTATTCTCGTGGCCCTCATTCTACAGTCCTTGAGTACTCATGTCCTCACCACGATCCACATCTAGAATCTCATCCTCCCCCTTACCCTTCATATTGTCATTTTTTTCCTCCTCTGCATCCTCATCAGAAGCAATCAATATCTTCCTTTTTACCTTGTTAGTCCCCCTATGGGTATTCTTGTTCCTCTGGGTTTGTTTTCCCATTCCCTTTCTTTTCTTTCTTTTGATGAATTTCTCATCAAAGGACTCATCCTTGGAGTTTGAGAGGTCAAAATAAAAAATAATCCTCTTTCTTTGCCCCTTAGTCCTCCCCTTTTTGCTGAGATCCTCAAACTCACCTTCAGTTTCAGAGTCAAAGTTAAAACCACTATATTCACTTTTTGTGTCATCATCCCTAGTATTTTTAACTCTAATCAGTTTCTTAATGGATTTCCCTTTCAACAATTTGTAAACTAAAACCATAAGACCTTGATGAAGAGCATGGTCACCCTGAGGGTCTTTCTACATTTATTTAATGGTGTGATCCATAAAACAAGCTAAATTATAGGGTAGGCTTACCTTTTCACCATGGCGGAAGTGGTTGAGCAGCACAAAATGGTGCCCGTAAGCCCTCATGAATCTTCCATCCAAAGTAATGTAGGTTATGGTAGAAAACAACACAAATCTCCATGGCCTACAGATACACTTGGGGGAGTGGTAGGAGTTATCCACCTTCACCAATTTCTTTTTTTCACCATCTGTGATTGGAAATCTATTCGTCGCCTTATCAGAAACACTTCGATCTCTATAGAACTTAATACCATCTTTCACCATCCCCATAGCTTCTACTATGATATCTTCATCCACCATCATCATCTAGGTGCCAACCAGAACCTTGCTAGTTTTCCAATTCTTTATGAAATGCTTGGTAAGTGTAGGGTCTTTGCCGCAAAGCCTCTCCATGAAAACACTTAAGCCACCCTCTTGAAGAATCTCCCAAACCTCTTTGTTCTTCTTCCAATCCGAGCAAGAAGTTGGTTCAAACCTCTTTTTGTTCCCTCCCATATTTCCCTCCAAGTCACTAGAATTCCTAACCTTGGCTCTGATATTTCCTCTCTGGTTTCTATTATTGCTCTGAAAAACAACCCAAAATCCGTGCCTTGTTAATATGATATGACTATTAAATAAATAATCAACATCGCCATTGTGATTAGTCATCGATTAATCAACACCGCCGTTGTGATCCGTGCATTAAGAATTATGATTAATGACACCACATTGCTTCATATGGACACGGTCCAGTTCAAACAAGTATTTTGCCTCACATGCAAGATTACTCTCACCATAAATGGTAATGATTTTCTCAGAATGATAGGCCAAGTTAGCATCCCAGTCAGCACATGTGCTAGCTTCCCTATAAACATGTGTAAAAACACACATATCAAAGGTTTCACTAATAATGAAAAGAATTGGGGATAGAGTATCCCCCTATCTAAGACCCCTTGAGGATTTGAAAAGGGGCGAAGGAGACCCATTGATCAAAATAGAAAAAGAAGCAGAGGAAACCAATTGCATAATAAGATAGATACTTCTAGAGAAGAAACTAAAAGCAGAGAGAACATCCATCATAAGGCCCCAGTCAACTCTATCATAGGCTTTAAATAAGTCAAGCTTCAAAAGGAAGCCTTCTTTTTTAGCACTAGAGAGAGAGTGAATGTTTTCATGGACCATGATTATCGAATCCAAAATTTGTCTCCCTAGGACAAAGCCACTTTTCTAGGGAGAAATGATAGAGGGGAGCAAAGTCAAGATTCTATAGGTCAAAACCTTTGAGATGATCTTGTACAAAGAGTTGCATAGGCTAATAGGTCTAAAAAGATCCATGGAATCAGCACCTATCATTTTGGGAATAAGAGCAATGAAAGTTCCATTCAGTTCTTTCAAAATTCTTCTCACACCAAATAATTCTTTCACAGCACTGGATACATCACTTTTGACAATATGCCAATACATTTATAAAAAGAAGACAGGGAAACCATCCGGGCCTGGGGCCTTATTACCTTCAAAAGAGCTAATAGCTTTCAAAATCTCATCATTGGATGGTATAGCAGTAAGATAGGAATTTTGATCAGCATCCAAGATAGATAGGATATAGTCCATAAGGTCCTTTTGAGCTTGAAGGTCCAAGTTCCGATCCTTAGTCAAGAGGTTGGAGAAGAACTCTAGGGCTATCTTCCTCATAGAATGTTCATCTTCAATAGTTTTACCATTGACTTTAAGTTGAGATATCCTATTGATGGCCTTGTGTTTCAAAGTGGACATATGAAAGTATTTGGTTTTTTTATCCCCTTAAACCAAATATTTCTCAACCTCTATTTCCAGAATGTTTTTTCTTTAGCTATAGTGTCATGATATTTCATGAGAATCTCATCTTCAACCTCTCTAGAGACCTTGATATAGCCATTATTATAAATCTCATCCTGGATATCTTTCAGATCTAAGAGAATGGTAGCTTTGGAAACAAAGATGTTCCTAAAGGACTCCTTATTCCATCTTTTAACATTATCTTTCACAAACTTCAACTTTTTGACCACCTTGTACATAGCATTTCCTTCAATTCTAACCTACCACCATTCCTTGATTTTGCTTTCCAAATCTGGGTGTTTTATTATCTCAAATCTATAAGGGAAATGTCTTCTTCCCTTCTTGGCATCAGCCATAAAGAATATGGGATAATGATCCGACCCGACCCTAATATGAGCTGATAAAGAACAAAAATGAGAATTAAACCAATCCATAGAAATTAAAGCTCTATTGAGTCTAACCTGAATTAAGTCTTCACCACTCCTATTGGTCCAGGTATATTTAACCCCTTGCAAGTCCAGATCATGGAGAGCATGATTATTGATGAACTCCATCAAATCCATTATGCTGTCCAGATTGGTTTGGCTCCCTCCCTTTTTCTCATTTTCCCTCAAAGGGGTATTGAAATCCCCCATAATAATCTAGCTATCTTCAACAAACTTACTTCTAAGAAAGGATAAGATTTTCCAGAAATCACTTCTACCAATCTTGGTGTTAGGGGCATACACATTAGTCAAGACCCATGAAGTACCCTCTTTCAAATGCTTAAATCTAATGCAAGCCAAGTTGTTATTTTGAATCAACACTTCTTCTTTTACATTATTTTTATTCCAGAAAGTAGCAATACCCCCAAAAGCCCTTTTTGAACTACTACCACTAAATCCTCCATTACTAAACATTTTAAAACATTCAACCTTATCCTTAGGCATTTTGGTTTCTTGAATCAAAAAAATAGCCGAGTTTTTGTCTCTAATCATACTTTTTATTAAATCATGTTTGTGAGGATTATTCAATCCTCGAATATTCCAGGAGATAATCTTCATGACTTTTTAGAAATACCTGCCTCAAAGATGGTTCTTTGAGTCTCGTCTGCTAAATTCTTGTTGGGTTACATGGTCCTCTTCTTTGCATTTTAATATCTTCCAGGTGATGTATGTTGAGCTCCCACATCCCCTAGTCTGCTTTTGGTATTTCTAGCGGTTGTATTATTGTTATTGCTATTATTACATTATCATTTAGTTACATTACATGCATTTAGTTTATTATCATTTACTTGCATTTAGATTCATTTAGATATTTATTTAAGCGGATTAATTTGTTCATCCCATTGAGGCATTTAACACATCATGTGCATTTATCATCATTTACTTGCATTTCATTAAGTGCATTTTGTTATCAAGAACATTCATTCATCCATATAGTGCATTCATTTTAACAACATTCATTATGCATTCCTTTCATTATCCTTTTAATTGTATTAAGGTGTAGTTATTCGCTATCAAGTTAATTGCATTAAGGTGCAGTTATTCATTATCATTTAATTGCATTAAGGTGCAATAATTCATTATCCCGTAGTTGCATTTATTTCCATAGTCATGTCACTTTCATTTATCACTTAGTTATGTTTTTAATCATTTTAAGTCATTTTAGCTTCGTTTTTATATATCTCACAAAACATCACATCATTTAGATACATTTATTTAAGTGCATTCATACATAAACATTTGTATTCACATTTGTTTATCCAGTTTAAGTGCATTCATTTAGAATCATAACATAAAACATTTGTATTCACATTTGTTTATCCATATAGTGTATAATTTAGAATCATAACATAAACATTTGTATTCACACTTGTTTATCCATTTTAAGTGCATTCATTTAGAATCATAACATAAACATTTATATTTACATTCATTTATCCATTTAAAATGCATTCATTTAGGACCATAAACATTTGATTCATTTAGGTTCATCCTAAAAATATACATCATTTACTCATATCAACATATCATATCATCAACATAAATAAGTATTATCTATCACATAATCATCAATCATTAACTTATCATTTAGTCATTATTACATCATATTTATAGCATTACACAAAGAATCATACATCTACTCACTTGCATCCACATATTAGCACAACATCCATCACATGCATATAGAATTCATATCATCTTCATGAACATATAGAAAGAAAATCACCCATCACCTAAATCTAAGCATAAATCTAGGAATCAATCATAATCATCATCCTGCATAAAACCATACATATCATCACAAAATATGGGATCTCCTCATATATCACATCATATATCATCTCACAATAAGTATACATGTATCAGAGTACAATGATGTAAAAAATATACTAGCTACCAAGAGCCATCCAGAGTATAGTATGAAATAACAAAGTAACCAGTGCATAAACAACTCTCAAATGGCACTCTGGCTAGATGTTGCACCACCACCACCTCTTGCTCCACCACCACCCCCTGCTCCACCACTAACCCCTACTCCACCTGCACTATCTCACCATAGAGGACCCATCACACTCCCACTACTATGTACCCTTTGTGACCACTCTGATAATGCCCTCCGCATCTGAGAGTAGCTCATAGCTCATTGGCTAACCAGCATAACCTTCTCATATAACCCTCACCAGTAATCAATCTCCCCCCTGCCCGCTGCATCGCACTCAATACTGCCTTCATTGGACCCTATGCCTGTGTTCCCTCTAAAACCCACACTCTATCCTGCAGCTCGATCACCTTATCAACCACATCATCTTGCTCTCACCTCACTACTGTCAACTTTGACTCCCATGCAAATAGTTGAACATCCCTAGCTGCAATCTCTACATCTCTATCCTCTAGTTGTGCCTTAGCTATTGTAAGTTGAGTCTGCAAATATATTATCATGTGCTCCCATAGGTCTCCCCCTCCTCCACTTGTGGCTCCCTCTCCTATCTACATAGGATCCTCTCCTCCACCTATGGCTCCCTCTCCCATCTCACTAGCCTCCACTCCCTCACCAACATCCCCCCATCTTGATCTAGCAGCACCCTGTATCAAAGGACCCTATAAGAGTCACAATGGTTACTTGCCTCTACCTCTCTGTTGTAATTGACCCCCTCCACCACCTCCACCTCCTCCTGCTCTACCATAACCTCCCCCACCACCTCCCTCTCCCTCATCTCCTCCTCCTCCACTAGCACCACCTCCTCCTCCTCCACCCCTACTTCCTCTCCTCCTCTATCATCACCTTCTCTCATCCTCAAAAGATGGTATCGGCTCACTAGAATCTGAAATGTGTGGAATCGGATGCTTGATACGATACTATGTGTACTCCTTCGTCACCCCTGCATCTGCAATCTCTAGCCTCATCTGCCATGGTCTAGCTTGTAAGGTCTGAAACTTAGCCCGAGCATGATCATATGGTAACACTAGTCCCCACTAAAATCTCTCCCATACAACTCATGCATAATCACCTGAACCCCTTAGGCAATCCCTACCTCCGTCCAAACAACCTCATCACCCTCCCTGGCACCTGTCTCTCTACAAGGTAGGATGTGTGACCAATGAAACATTATGTCATAAATACATATGGAAGGGCCTCTACATCATCATCCCAGCGCCCACACTTGATATATGGCCTCCATATCACTATATCTAAATCATCTAAAGCCCATTGTCAAAACTCTAACTTCCCCAGGTGGGGCTGGCTCATCATCCCTCCATACATGCATACGTAGGGTTGATCTATAGCCCCAAATCTCAAATAGATGGTCTAAGTGATTGGCAAGTGCTCCCATGCCTAGACATGTAGCAACGTGATCCCTACTCCTAGTGATCTCACCTCTCGATATGCCACCTCATGTAGCTCCCTGTAAATATGTGCTAGCACACATGGTCTCCAAGCATAGTGGGTCCCCTTAGTCATCATCTTCTCAATCACATGGGACCAACCAACAACCAGTCCATGTGAACATCGATCGAGGCACAGTAAACCTCTAACAATCCCTAATAACACTACTAGTAAAGGTTCATATAGTTTTTTAATGTCCTCCTAGGCTATTGAGCCATCCTCAATATATACATCATCGGCAAAAATCCTCTGCATCGATGTCGTCCCTAGTCCTCAATCATAGGTCACCAACTCCCCTCAGATCAAGACATGTAGTATTAGTCACACATCCTCTAGGGTAACTGTCATCTCTCCCATTGCCAGGTGGAAGGTACATGTCTCACTATGCCACCGCTTGGCTAGTGTTGTCAGCAGTTTGCCATTCATCTAAATCACATGTAGATGCATCATATCGAACAACCCATTCCCCGCAATGCAATCTATCTCAGCCTCCGTCAATTGTTCTCACAAATGTTGTGTGGCAGGATGTCGCTCTTGCATCTGTATAACAAGTAGGTCCTCCTACACACATCAACATCACCATCAGTTGTTTGCTTCAAACTTTCTTAAGTTTCAACCTAGACTATCGACAGATACTTTGATCAAGAATCTTTGGGTCTCAACAGATACTTGATCATGGCAAACATAGACTACAACAGGAATTTATCATAATGACCTAGTCTCAATGGGGCTAATATGATTCAAAACAACTCATCCATCCATCCACCCAACACACAAGCATCAGGAGATATTTTTCCTAACATTGGGGCATCTTTTTCTGACATCGCGCTATTCTACTAACAAAAGCATTGAAACAACTACCCAAAAGAGCTAAAACCAAAACGCACTAAAACAACTACACAACAATGCTATTCCAAAACAAATGTGCTAGCACAAACACCCAATTGCGCTAAAATAGCAATAGCACTATTACTACTACACAAATGCGCTAAACCTATCCATAGCACTAAAACTACTAGACAATAGTGCTATTTTAGGCGACAAAAGCGCTAAAATATAGTTTTAGCACTATTGTCTTGATTGGATTTTGATGGTTGAAAACACATGCTAAAAATGCACAAAACACAAAATTCAAAATTTACATACCACTGGTCCGTTGTCATCTGGCCATTGGAATCGATGGATCTGCTCTAGCCAATGATTTGCTATAGGCACAGGCATGATGATCGCTGCTCACTCCTTCACCAAAATTCACTATCAGAGCTCTCAACTGCCACAGAGTTGTGTGGAACTTGGAGAGGAGAGGAACAAGGGAGGAGCAGCTATGAACATATTGGTTAGCATTTGGAGGAGTGTAGTGTATCTCTTTTGTATTTGCATTCTTTTCATTACATGTTTGATATCTCTCTTGATATGCTTGCTTAGGATAGTCTTTCATTTCTGACACTAACACTAACATTTGAATTGCTTCTTGTGCCATGTTTCCTAATATCTATCCTATATTGTAGTGCATCACAACTTATTTGAATGTGGAAAAGGAATATAAGAAGAAGAGAATAGAACAGTTGATGAATGATATTAATAAGGATAAGGTAGCTCTAACAAACAATAAAGACCTTATTAAAGATGCATTGCTAAATGGAGGTAAATTCCTATCTACTATTACAAATTTTTCATTATTTTGTGATGATTTGGTGAAGAAGAACCAGGAAGTAGAATAGGAATTGAACATTTTGAGTGAATCATTTAGCCCCCTAAATGATTTAGCTATACATTTTGGTAGATCGGTAGTTGATCTACAACATAAGTTAAAAGCTTATGAAGGAGAATAGGTTAAAAGAATGCAGTCTCTATAGGAATTACAGACACTTTTTATTCCTAAGGTTGAAATCTTGCAAAGAGGGTATAAAGAGACTGAAGCTATATTAGCTACACCTGAGATGAGTACTATTGATGCCATGGAGGAGTTGGCTTATTAGATCATAACACATGTTGAGATTATTAGACAACTTAGATAACTGATGAACTATTGAGAGTGGGGGTGCTGAATCAGTTCTTAACATATTATAGAACTTTAAGAATTAAAACTTATTACCAAATTACATAAACCAAATACCAGAAAAGCAGAAATAATAGTTAAGCATAAATACAATCACAAAACATTTACCAACCATCCACAAAAGATAACACCAAGATTTGTATGTGGAAAACCAGGTAAAGGGAAAAACCATGGTGGGAAGCCTACCCACAATCAGATAATACTTCTACAGTAAGTATGTGTTTACATAAAGAGGGGCCTGCACATGCAGGAAGGCAAATAGCCTAGAGCACACTTCTCATCACAAAAGGAGACTCACTGACTACAAAATAAATCCAGACTACAATTTGGAAAGAAGAATGAACTGGAAGAATAGAATCTTCTATGCTTGAATACAGTTCTGGTTAAGCTCAGTACTGGAGGTCTTAAACCTCTTTTACCAACCTAATTTGATCACCTATGATTGACCAAAACCTCTACATATGATTACAACCTTATTCGCACACAGATAAACCTATAACCTTAAAACCCATATGTCCATAATCTACGAGGAGATCTTACATCATATTTATAGCAACTCGGGACCTAAAAAATTAGGTCGGACACCTAAAAGATAATACAATAAATTCATAACATGAACCTGCAATCCAATGATCAACCAAGTTGGCCTAAGATCATAACAACATAATCCAATCAATAGATCCAACCGAAAAAGCATCGGGATCATCCACCAATGCATTACATAAACCAGTCCATAACCTAGCCGAATAAGACAACAATAGGTCCGGATCCAAATCCAACACCACTGATCAACAAGAACACAAACAAGATAACCACTAGTATCCTGAAAGCCATCTAGAATTTGTGCCAACACCACTTATCATGTGCATCAAAATATCTTCAACAAAGCTATGTCGGTATAACCCTTATCGGTGACCAAAAGGCTTACTAGAACAAATGATAGCTCCTAAGTCATCAAATCCTATATCAACTAATCATGATACACATCTGAATAGCATGAATGATAGATCCAAACTAGTTCCACAAACCAAAGCATACCAGATCAATATCATAATCCAACAACTCTATCAGAACCTACCGGAAACTGGTAAACAGCCAAAATATTTGGTGTTGTCATCAATAAAAAAACATCAATGCAACACATAATCAATTCCTCCAATTGCCAACAATCTCTCCCTTTGGCATTGATGGCAACACTAGATGTGAAAAACATCCAAGTGCCAAGAAATGCCAAACAAGTCTCCCCCAAAGGAAGACAACAAACAATATCCTATAAGATGATATTACAATGAAGTTAACAAACTCTTCTTATGAATGATATCCCTGTTAAGCTCTATTTTTTATATATATCTCTCCCCCTTTGACATTAATGCCAAAAATTTGACCTAAACATCAAAGAGAAATCATAAATCCACTGAACCACATAGCTAAATACTCCCCTTGAGTAGTAGCACCAACACATCAATCTAGATTGAATAGTAGCTTTGTAAATGCATATCGAACTGATGCCAATCAACATCAGTCGAGTCTCTACCAGAGGGACAAAAACCCCCAATCTATCTCTGAAGTACTCAAATGATTCCTTAGATAAATTTTTAGTGAATATATCTACAATCTACTCTTTAGTGTTCACAATAAACCAATCTGACTTCATTTGCTTCCACCTTCTCCTTCAAAAAGTTATACTTGATAGATATGTCCTTTGTCTTAGAATGAAAGAGTAGATTCTTTGATATGTCAATAGCAGTAGAGTTATCACAGTGAATAACTATAGGTTCATTATAGTCCACCCTTATATCCTTCAACATTTGCTTCACCCATAGAACTTGTGTACAGTTAGTAGCAGCAACAACATACTCAGCTTCAATAGTAGATAAAGAGGTACATGACTGCTTCTTTCTAATCCATGAAACAAGAACCTTTCCAAGAAAGAAATCTCTACCAGATGTGCTCTTTTGGTTATCAACATCTCTAGCCCAATCTACATCTGTATATGCACATAGTATAAAATCATCATTTTTAGGATACCAGAAACCATATTTAGTTGTTCCTTGCAAATTCTTGAAAATCCTTTTCACTACACTCCCATGATTCTCTCTAGGATCACTTTGATTTCCTGATACAATACAAACTACATTCATTATATCCGGTCTAGTCTGAGTCAGATATAACAAACCTCCAATCATGTACTTGTACCTTGTAGGATTTATCGGTGCCGATGCATCTATATTAGTCAATTTATCACTTGTAACCATAGGTGTATCAACTAGTTTAGAATTTTCCATAGCAAATTTCTTTAGTAATTCCCTAGCATACTTAGTTTGATAGATGAAAATACCTTTATCAGCCTGAGTAATCTATAAACCTAATAAAGTCTCATCTCCCCAATCATAGACATCTCAAAGTCATTCTTTATACTATCAAAGAATTGCATACATAACTTATCCTCAACTCCAAAAATGATATCATCAACAAAGACTTCAACAATCAATATGTCATCATCAATGATCTTATAATATAAATTACTATCAGCATTACCATCAGTGAAACCAATCTTCAAAAGATATTTATCCAATCTTGCATACCAGGCTCTAGGGGCTTGTTTCAATCCATATAAAGATTTCCTAAACCTACAAACCATGTTTTTGTTATTTGAAAGTGAAAATCCATTAGACTACTCAATGTAAACTTCCTCTTCAAGATCTCCATTAAAAAATGCACACTTAACATCCATCTGATAAACCTTGTAGTTCTTATGGGCAGCATAAGAAAGAAATAATCTCATAGCTTCAATCCTAGCTACTGGAGAAAATTCTCATCATAATCAATTCCTTCCTTCTAAGAATATCCTTTACAAACCAATCTAGCCTTATTCCTCACAACTTGTCCATCTTCATTCAATTTAATCCTAAAACCCATTTAGTCCCAATAACATTCTTATTTTTAGGTTAGGAACTAAAGTCCATGTATTATTCTTTTCTATCTGATCTAATTCCTCTTCCATAGCTTTCATCCAACATTCATCTTTATATGCTTCAATTACCGATGTCAGTTCAATTTGATAAATTAAACATAGCTCATCAACTGCCAACCTTCTTCTTGTCATCATTCCTTTATTCTTGTCTTCAATGATCTGATCTTCTGAATGATTTAACCTAGCATACTTAGGAGTCTTCTAATTTTTTGTTCCTCTGCTATGATCTTTAGTTATTGTTGAATTTTTTGATACTACCAGAGTAACTGGTTCAAAATTTTGTTCTAGTGTAGGTGCTACTGGTTTATTTATGATCATTTCCATTGTTGGTTCTCTCTCATAAGTTATGATTTAACTTTTGTTCAACTCATCCACCTTGACATTGGTGCTCTCCACAATTCTCTACAATCTTTTGTTATAACATTTATAAGATTTTCTTTCTTTAAAATAACCAATAAATATCCCTTCATCATATCTAGGATCAAAATTTCCAATGGAATCATCTCTTTTGATATAGCATTTACTACCCAAGATTATGAAATACTTAACTATAGTTGTATGACCAAACCATAACTCATAATGTGTCTTACCGATGTCTCCTTTGATATGAACTTTGTTGAATGTGTATACTGCCATTCTCATAGCTTCTCTCTAGTAGATATGAGGGAACTTCGCTTCCATCATCATAGTTCTAGCCATATCCAAGATAGTTTTGTTCTTCCTTTCCACAACTCCATTTTGTTGAGGTGTCTAGGGTGTAGATAGTTGTCTCCTTATCCCATTCTTTTTACAGTAACTATTAAATTCACCAGATGTGAATTCTCCACCCTGATTAGACCTTAAGAATTTAATCTTTAATCATGTCTTTGTCTCAACTTTAGCTTTAAATATTTTAAAATTTTTGAATGCTTTAGATTTCTCCCTTAGAAAAGTAACCTACATCATTCTAGAATAGTCATCAATGATTAACATAAAATATCTATCACCCTAAAAAACTCTTGATTCTAGCAGGACCACACAAATCAGTATGAATAAGATCAATAACATCATTAGATTTGTCTTGTATACTCTTAAAAGAAGTTTTGACTTTCTTTCCCATTTGAC
Organism: Cryptomeria japonica; assembly: GCF_030272615.1. NCBI lineage: Eukaryota > Viridiplantae > Streptophyta > Pinopsida > Cupressales > Cupressaceae > Cryptomeria > Cryptomeria japonica. The sequence continues at coordinate 429,799,267 of NC_081409.1, read as the reverse complement.
ATTCCTTACATACTGGATTATAGGGCTTCACAATCTTAGGTATATCTCTAACTGCCTTAGTAGAACTGATGTTTACAATGAAATCAAAATTCATATGACACAACCTCTTATGCCATATCCATATCTCATCAATTTGTGCAATCAAACATGTCTTCTCACCAGAGTTCAAATGAAAGATGTTACCTTTAGTCTAAGTACCAGTTGCAATATCCAATCTAGATCTGTTCATAATCTTGTATTTTCCATCCTTGAACTGTAACTAAAATCCCTTATCCACCAACTGTCCTACACTCAAAAGATTATGCCTTAAACCTTCAACATAATAAACATTATCAGTATCATGCTTACCATCCAATGATATAGTTCATTTTCCCTTGATCATGCATGCTTTGTCATCTCCAAATCTAGCCAAACCGCCATCAAATTCTTGCAAAGATAGAAACTTCCTTGTATCTTCAGTCATATGATGTCAACATCCACTATCTATTACCCAATCATCCTTGTCTTCAAATTTAGCAGCAAGGGCCTTTTCTTCAAGTACTAGATCATCTTCCTTGATAGCCAAGAATACCCATTCCTTTCCATTGTCAGATCCACTAGCTGAATCTTATGTCAGTTCATCATCATAATCAATCATACCTTCCTGATCTGCATAGTATCATGATTTTTATTTGTTCTCTTGTACTTATGCTTGTTCTGATAATCATGGTTAGCCCTATAAGATCTTCTAGCTCTTTCTTCAAATCTTGAATTCCTTTCAAGACATCTAGATGCAGAATGACCTATCTTATTACATGTGAAACATTTAAAAGATGATTTTCCTTCATACTTACTTCATCCCAGACCTTTACGTATTCTTCTAGAAAATAGGGCTTCAAGTTGCTCGAACTCTTCATCTTCTTTCTTCATTTCCTCCAATTCCTTAGCATATAAGGCTTTCCAATCACTCTTGTTGGTAGATGATTTAGATGCAAGAAAAGCAGGTTTAGATTTTGCAACTCCAGAAGAACCAAATTCCTCAAGCTCAAAAGAAGATAACTTCCCAGCTAAGGTATCTCTATTAATAGAGGTGTTTGCCATTTTTTTCAACTCATTAATTGTAGTAGCCTTCATCTTATAAGCTAGTGGCAAGGCTCTCAATACTTTAGAAACTATTTCATCTTCACTCAGAGATCCACCACAACACTGAATTCTCAGAACAATCTTGTTAACTCTCTCCATAAATCACTAATCCTTTCATCTTCTTCCATCTTTAGGTTCTCATATCTCACCTGGTAACCCTCAAGTTTAGCAATTTTAATAGTAGGTTCACCTTCATTTAGAGTCTCCAATTTATCCCATATAGCCTTTGTAGTTGATTTGTCAGTTAGTCCCATAATTTATTGATCAGAAAGTACACACAAAAGGGCTTCTATAGCTATAAAATCATTTTCAATGTCCTTATCCAAGCCTGCCAGAGGAGGATTGCCAAATATAGGATTATGAGGAATATATCCTTTCTCAATGATCTCCCAAATCTCCTTGCCAAGACATCTCAAATGAGTCTCCATCCGAATCTTCCATACTCTGTAATTTGTTCCATCAAGCCTTGGAATTGCTCTCTGCAAAATAGTTGTAGATGAACTTGATGAACTTGAACTATTAGATGCCATAGGATCTTCCTCAAGTAGTTAAGCTTCTACAGATAGGACCAGGCTCTGATACCAATTGTTAGATAGCTCAGATAACCGGTGAACAACTGAAAGGGGGGGGTGAATCAGTTGTTAACAAAATTAAGAACTTTAAGCATTAAAACCTTATTATCGAAATACATAAACCAAATACCAGAATAGTAGATATAATAGTTAAGCACAAATATAATCCACATAACATTTACCAACCATCCAAAAAAGATAACACCAAGATTTGTATGTGGAAAACCCTATAAAGGGAGAAACCATGGTGGGAAGCCTACCCACAGTCAGATAATACTTTTACAGTAAGTAAGTGATTACATAAAGAGGGGCATGCACATGTAAGAAGGCCAACAGCCTAGAGTGCACTTCTCATCACAAAAGGAGCCTCACTGACTATAAAATAATTCCACACTATAATCTAGAAAGAAGAATGAACTACAAGAATAGCATCTTCTATGCCTAAATACAGTTCTAGCTAAGCTTAGTACCGGAGGTCTTAAACCTCTTTCACCAACCCAATTCAATCACCTATGATCGAGAAAAACCTCTGCATATGATTACAACCTTATTCACACATAGATAAACCTATAACCTTAAAATCCACATTCCCATGATCTACAAAGAGATCATACACAATATTTATACCAACCCGGGACCTAAACAATTAGGTTGGCCACCTAAAAGATAATACAATAGATTCATAACATAAACCTATAATCCAATGATCAACCAAGTCAGCCTAAGACCGAAACAACATAATCCAATCAATAGATCCACCCGAAAAATGCATCGGGATCATCCACCAACACGTTACATAAACTGGTCCATAACCTAGCAGAATAAGATAGCATTAGGTCCGGACCCAAATCCAACACCACCAATCATCAGGAACACAAAAAAATAACCACCAACATCCCAAAAGTCATCTAGAAGCCGTGCCAACACCACTTATCATGTGCATCAAAAGATCTTCAACAAAACTCTATCGGTAGAACCCTTACCGATGACCAAAAGGCTTACTAGAATAAATGATAGCTCCTAAGTCATCAAATCCCAAACTAACTAATCATGATACACATCTGAATAGCATGAATGACAGATCCAAACCAATTCCACAAACCGAAGCATACCAGATCAATATCATAATCCAACCGCTCTACCAGAACCTACCAGAAATTGGTAAACAACCAAAATAGTCGGTGTTTCCATCAATGACAAAACATGAATGCAACACATAATCAATTTCTCCAATTGCCAATAGAGATGACTGACTCTTTCGAAGACTTGGCACAATGACTTGAAGCAGTTAAAGTTACATTTTGTAGATAGTTTTTCTAAGATGTTATTTCAAAAACATTTTGAACTTCTATATCTATATATGATAATGCAAATTTTGATGTATATTGCATTTATCTTTTATGTATTTGCTTACCTTTGTCATTGTTGTCAAAGGGAGAGTAGTAGTATGAGTTAAAATTTTGAATTGTATTGGGGAGTAGTATTATGAGTTAAAATTTTGAATTGTAATGGGGAGTAGTAGTATGAAAATTTTGTAAAAGGTAGTTTTATATATGTTTGTAAATTTTGTAATAGCATGCAATTGCTAAGAGGGAGTATGTGTCATGAGTTGAATCAATTTTTGTATTGCAAACTTAGACAAAAATTTCTTAAGTGTTGCCATCAATGCCAAAGGGGGAGATTATTGGCTTGATGATGATTATATGATGTAATAGGTTGATTGATGACTTGTTTTACATTGTCATTCATGGAAACTATGTTTTGATAGTCATCTAAGTCTTTTAGGTCAATCGGTGAGGAGATAGTTTAATAGTGAAATGACAAATAAGACTTCAACTGGTAAATGAGGATCAGTATTACATTCATGCAACTAGTACGGGTGATTGATGAAGAGTTAGGTGATGCGGTTCTACTGGAATGTTGGAGACAGGTACTTGCAGATATATTCCACACATCATTGGTAGATTCAATTGAATGAGCGATTTATGATGAGCAGAGAAGTCAGTCTTGAAGAACAGTTAACCGGTAGAGAAGAATGACTTAAATCGGTTAACTGGTTTTGTTTATGTTTTATTTCTGGGTTGTTATGTCGGTGGCAGGCATAAGTAAAGTGTATTGAGAAAGATTGACTAGATTCATTGAACCTAGGAACTTATTCCAAGGTTGTTAGCCGACTAAGTTAAGATGTTTATAAAAGGTGTAATGAGTCATGAGATAAATGATGAGATCATAAGCGTATATTGATAATTTGATTGTGTGGTAAATTGTGAAGCATTGTATTGATGTATTATTGAAGTATATTACAGAACTGAAACAGATCTTATTAGGCACATAGATGCTATATGCAAATCATCTAGTTGTTGTTTCCTAATAGCTGCAGCAGTCAAAATCCCTTAACCGGGTAGGTCCTAATAGGCCTGATCGTATAAATCTCTTAACCGGGTAGCTCAACAAATTGAGTTTAAATCCTCCAGCGAGGTTACTCCTAATAGAGTAAAGCTTCTAAAAGAGATAACTTGTAAATTCCCTCATCGAGTGACTCCTAACAGGATCTGCTCTTAACCGGGCAAGTTTGTCAGACCTTAACCAGTCAAAGATTTATATTCTGCAAATAGTGAATCTTGTGAGTACTAATTCCCACCATGGTTTTTCCCATTTAGGTTTCCATGTGAAAATCATTGTGTTATGGTGTGCATGTCTTATTTGGTGTTTGCTTATGTGGTTATCTTTCTTGCATGCTTATTGATTTTAAAGTTGATTAAAGTGGTGATCAAATTTATATTATTTTTGCTTGCACTGATTCACCCCCCCCTTGCCCTCTCAGTGCCTTATAATTTTATTAGCCCAAACTGTAGAAAAATTCTGACCAATCAAAAAATTCGGAAAAGCAATATACCATACCTAACTTTACAAAATTTGAGTCAAATATTATTTACTTACCCATTCAAAATTAACCAATCAAACGCAAGGGTAGGTAAACTTTATATTATTTTTGTTTATACAAACATTACTAATGTAATAATACTAATAAAAATGGGATAATAATAATAAATCAAATCCCACTAACAATGAATAAATAAAAAGGCTTGTACAAATAGAGATTTATTTAATAAATAAATATAAAAGCATATCCACTATTAGACATAAATATTAAATAATTAATAAACCAATGAATATATAATAAAATAATTTAAATAATTGATACAAATCAAATAATCATTAAATCAAATAAATTAATAAATTAATCTCAACAATAAATAAATCATTAAACAATAAATCAGATTAATTAATTAAATAACCTCAATAATAAATAATTACAATTAATAAAATAACCAAATAAATAAACAAGAATCATACTATAGAATAAATTAATTTATACATTAATAAATTACATTATCTCATTAATTAATAAAATATTAATCATACACTCACATACTCAAGCAACCTGACAAAGGGAAACGTTGACGCAAGACTAGCCACTACTTATGCCATAACATAACCGACAAGGTGAACAACTAGGCCTAGAATGAGTGAGGGAAACTCATGCCATCTCCAACAACTTGCCATTGGGATAGGACATGCTTAGACCTATGGGAACGGGTGGAGTTGATGTCTGCTACTTGCAATCATGCAACTATAATACGATACATATACAACATATATCCATCATGATAAATAAGCAAGTGAAAAGAGACTCACAACACCTTATCATGCTTGCAATGAGTGATAAGGTATCGTCCCTTTCATGAAGATAGTCACACAATAACAATCATCAATACACCTCATGTAACCATATTCACAAAATAGAGGTTAGGATCAACATAACATCATATATCTTATAATCTACATAGAAATATCAAGTGCATATAATCCATCCAATGTAAATCCATCCATCAAGTAATCTATCATCAATAAAATAGCATATGTCCATATAAAATACCTAGCATCATCAATATCATCTTAATAGAAATAGAGTCATAAGTAATCATCAAAACATCATCCATATGTCTAAATAGGTCTATCAATGCACAAATCAAAATGTGAGTCTAGAAGGGACACGACAAAACCAAAATGCAAATTTTTCAGAATCAGTGGAAGATGATGAACAATATCCCACTGGATCAATCATTGTTGAAGGTACCTATTATCAACAAACCAAGATAGATAATAATGGTGTTACAATTACTAATTACATGCCAGGCCAAAACATTTTGTATTGCAGTCACTTAGTTATAGCGACAAGATTACATTTTGACACTTTACCAAAAAGAGGGTGTGCCCCCCAAAAGTGGAGGTTACCTATTGAAGATCATGAAAGGATTTTAGAGAAAATAAAAGACGGAGAGGATCCAAATTATATTTACCATGAGCTCACTTAAGTTATTAGTACAAGTCAACTCATGTTTTTTTGGACCATGATACATATATATGTTTTGTTCAATTCTCTTTTTCATATTATATGTTGTGGATCATAATGACATTAGATGTACTAATTTGTCATATGATGAATGTGTTGTTTATTATCTCATTGGAAACATTGCATTGATGGTTTGAATGTATGGTAGTTTGAAACAACCCTCTTTTGAATATGATTCTGAACTAAATCTAACTTCATGAGCTCTTTTTCATATTACATTTTTGTTTGGATGATTAAAATTGACTTATGCATATTGTTAGAATTTTTTTTTGAAGTAATCCTTATAGATGTGGATAGCTATTCGATGATTGCTTTCAAAGACAATTAATTTAATACTTAAATGAATGTCTTTTAAAATATCTTATGCTAGATGTAATATGCTAAGTTATATAATTTAAATATTAATTTTTTTAATACTTAAAAGAATATCTTTTAATTTGATTACTACTATATCTTTTAATTAATTTTTTTAATAAGCTATAATTTTAGTATATGCTAAGTTATATAATTTAAATATTAACTTTTTTAATACTTCAATGAATACATCTTTTAATTTGATTACTACTATATAATTTTATATTAGTCTTTTAACAAGCTATAATTTTAGTATATGCTAAGTTATAATACTTAAATGAATGTCTTTTAATTTAGTTACTTTTATACATAAATGAACACTTGAATAATTTAATTTACTTAAATGAACACATTAACTTAAATTTAATACTTAATTAAACATACTAATTTCAATACTTAAATGAACACACTAATTTTAATACTTAAATTAAAACATGTACATGAACACACTAACTAAAATTTAATGAAAACATATACATGAACATGCTAACTTTCAAACTTGTACTTTAATTTAACTTAAATTTAATGTAACATACATGAACTTTAATAACTTTGAATTTAATTTATAATCTTAAATGAATGAATATAATTAAATATAAAGATTTATCATCTAAACTAATTACTAATTCTTTAAAAAATCAACTATTCTACAACATGAGCTAATTATAAAAATCTAACATGGGCTCATAAAACATGTATAAAAAAAATACTAATTAAATGTCTAGACATACATGTGTGCTAAACGAGCTCATGAAACATCTATAAAATAATATTCAATGTGTGAAATAAACCATCATGTACATGTGCAACATACATGTATAAAATTTATAGCCTAAGTTGGCCTTGTGGTGGAGAACTTGTGCTCTTGAAAGAGAGGTCACAAGTTCAAATCTCACAAGGGGGTAAGGTATGTACGCCTTATTGGCTTCGGCCCATTACCAATAAAAAAAACACATATGTATAAAATAAAGTTCTCAAATAAACAGTGTCAAATAATACATCGCATGTACATGTGCAACATATATGTAGAAATTAAAGTTCTCAAATAAACAAAAATGCTGAAATGTCAAGACAAAAGTATGTATTGAATAAGCTCATTAAACATGTGTAAAACTAGGTTGGTGGACCCTACACCAATCCATGTCCTAAGTATTGTCCTTGCACAAGAAATTACACACACATATAATCACATGGTAGAAATAAATATTACTTCAACATAAGTATGTACAAAAATTTAAAATTTTGGACCTACGAATTTTACCAGGCTTGAGCCAACATTTGCATCATCAGATCGTACATGCGATATAGAAATCCAAGCTGAAGATCTCAGACATGATCCATGAACCTGTGTGTGTGTGTAAAAAAAATTAACATGTATGTCTTTGAATTGAAATGAGCTCTCTAGATACATCTATTTAAATCTTAAAATACTTGAGCGTGAGGAGGAATAGGAGCAAAAGGAGGCTACAAATATCCCAATGTTGCCAACATAATATGAGGTTGTATATAATTCAAAATTTAAATTGTGTTAACGATTTTGAAGTTGAAATCTAGTCTTTAAAATCAATTTAAAAATATCATAGAAATTTATGTACCTCATGTGACTCGAAGTCTCTCTCGGCACTACTGATCTCAAAAGAATGAAAGGACATGTGGTCAACGTATATATCCAAAGGTACCTCATTTGTGTCAATAAGCAAACTAGTAAAATGGCCTCAACCTCAAATATGAGGTGTAGAATCATATTGCATATGATGTGCGGGGACTATAGGAACATGTGGTGGTAGTGTATGCTAAGGGGGATCAAGTGTAGGATCAATTGGTGTAGGTTGAGGAGGAGATGTGGGGTCAATTGATGTATGCAGTGGAGAGGTTTTAGGATGTACTGAAATACCCTCCTCTCTCATCATGTCACCCTGAGAAGCTCTGCCACCATGGCTACTACAACCAGGTCTACCAAGATTTTATCTCACATGTGTCGATACAAAGTGGAGAGGGATCCCATACTCAGAAGAAATAAATAGATAGGCATCAAATAAATCACTAGAGAGACATGGACTCATGCGACACAAAGGATCAATTGCAAACAAACATGCAACATCAACAGGAGATGGTATGTTGGTACGGATGTAAGGACCACAACTACTTGATGTAGCATCAGTATCCTGAGAAATGGTATCCTGTGAACATAACAAATGTCTCTGAACATGATCATATGACATCTAATCAACATGAGTGTTAGGAAGTGTACACAAAAAATATCAATTATATGCAAATAAAGATTAAATAGAGGAATGAAAAACACAAAAATAATAACAATGAGGAGACAATTTTTAATGTGGTTCACCCAAAATTGGGCTACATCCAACAAACAAAGAATCCAATATTATTATCCAGCAAACAAACTGATTACAACCAGTAATCCCTTGCAACACAAAACCACTGCAAGGGGCGCTACCCCCAAACCCCCATTAAATAATTTTGGGGGAAACTGTATTGATAGAAGTGAGGAAAATTTAACCTCTGAGTCTGATTAGGCTCCATGTAACAACAATCTTCCACTTGGAGACTGTCTGCACGCCATTTTCTCCTTACCTTCGACCTCAAATCCTTCGGGTTGTTCCATATATATTTGCAGCTTCATAAATTGTACACCCTTAATTGGGTTGTACAATTCCACACTTAGGTTAGCACCCACCTTAGTGTGTTTGCATTTTGCATTTTGTAATGCCCCACCAGGAACCCTAAAGGAAAACAACACAACTATGCAACTAAAGCGTGAAATAAATTTTTTTTGTTAAAGACTAAGTGCACTAACTAAAACCATTGCACGTTTAACAACACAGCAGAAGTCTACCATATGTTTTCCTAAGGGTAACCAATGAAGATAAATTTCATAGATTATATTAACACCATAGTTAATCCATTTAATTAGATAAATTGAAAACTTAAGTTTAAAACTACACATACATCCAAATTTCATAATAAAGATAAAAGTATTCCAATGTATCCAATTTCCATAAACCATTTAAACATAAGATCAAAACAATAACATTCATTTCACTGACATAATAATATTACAATATCCATAAATACATGGCTTCCAATAAGACCACTAATTACAAAGATACAATATCAAGGTTACATAAAAGTCTGATACAATGACCACAAGGTCTCAATTGAACAATGGTCTCGAACAAGAGCTAGTACATAAACCACGAACCAAAAACACCAGCGAAGCCTTTCCTTGCCTGAAGATACAATCCAGAACATCTGATGGGAAGTGGCACTACCACCCAACCATGTGATCCCAAAATGGAACCACCCCACCGTGCTAGGAGATAGTAGAAAACCCTCAAGCAAGAAAAGTAAGACAAGTACAAAAGGACTACAAGACTCTGATAACATCCATGTGACTCAACTCACAAAACACAAGTGACTCTAAGAAGAGAGTGTCATCGCATAGCTTAATGGTTACCATGGTATAGCCTCCATATGTCCCGGCCCCCATCCTGGGTTTCTCTTGGTAACCTCTCCTGAGCCTCCGGTTCCAACTAAGTCTCATGCAGACCCTACCAATCCTTTCATGAAGACAAGGTGGTAAGTTTTCCATTCCAGGCCTTCTCATAACATTATGAGCCATGTACAAGCACTCGCCTATGCACGAGGTACACTTATCTTAATTAATATTTATCTCACTCCCCCCAATATATTATTATGTTATCACTTTTTAACTAACTTTCAACGGGTTATCCTATCATCCACTTTTGGCACAGCCCCTACTCGAAAGCCACTCTCTCTCATAGGACACTAATAGGAATTGTCTCTCTCTAGGAGAACTCTATGGCAAAACAGACAACCATAAACAATCCTAACAAAGCACAGGTGAAGGATACATAATTGCTAACCCAAGATTGACCATTTGGACAAACACACACAATGGCTCACATCAATAAGGTTTTACAACAACACCTAACCAAGGAGAAATAATAACATAGGACACAATGACAAATCAACCAAAATTGCAATGAAATTAAGCTTGACTGAGAACATAATATACGCAAGATCCTATTACAAGCAATCTTTCCTTAAAAACAACCAAAAGCATAAATAACATGCAATTTAAGAATTGCCAGATAACAAGAATTTACAACTATTTAATACATAAACTTGTCATTTGTCCAATAAAGTTAAATAAATTCACATATGAATTAATCTCCTAATGTATTTCCACATGAATATTGAATTTAAAATTATAAGCTTTTTTTCTTTCTAAAATTACTAAATTCTAAATTCTTTATTCATATAACAAAAATCTTTAAATTGATAATTAAAAATAAAACAAACACACACACACACACACACACACACACACACACACACACACACACATATATAACACATTATAATTATTTAATTATTATTTATTTTTATTATTTTTTAAAAACTAAATAACAAAATAAAATAATAAATAAAATTTAAAAATTAAAATTAAATTAAACTTTAAAAAAAAAAAAAAAACCAACTACCCAAAGGTAGCGGTGCCACCATATGGCAGCCAACGCTACCCTTGGGTAGCACTGTTTCCCTAAGGCAACAACTGCTACCCTTGGGTAGCGCTGCTGCCTTATGGCAGCAACCACTACCTAAGGTAGTTGCTGCATGGGTAGAGGCATAGCCTCCCCACATTTTTTTAATATTATATATATATTTATATATATATATATATATATATATATATATATATATATATATATATATATATATATATATATATATATATATATATATATTAAAACATTAAAAATAAATTCCCCATTTACTAAAAATTTCTGACAGCAAAACATAAATTTTCCCATATCAATAAAATTCATTATATTTTTTTAAAATTTCAGATAATCAAATAATTTTAATTCTCAATTAAATTTATTTCTAAAGTAATCATATAATTTCACAGAGATGCCATTATTTAAAAGACTATTTAAACAAGAGAGAATAATTTCCCTAGTAAATACTATTTCTCTCAACTTTTGCAATTTTTCATGCAATCATGAGGATCTTGACTATTTTTTTCTCCATAATAATTTTTCCTAATTTTCTCCAAATTAAATCCTTTCCACAAACTAGAAATACACATCAAGCATGAATTCTAAAACAAAAACTTGAATTCACCAGAAGAGGGTTTTGGATTTGACAATTATTTTACACACACATCAAGCAGAGAAAAATAGAAATATTTACTAAAAACACACAACTAAGAAATCATCCAACCTAGTATAGCTTTCCTGGAAGATATCTGTAGAAGAGCCCTAATCCTTTCAATAAACTTCCAATAAATTTCTTCACCTAAAATTCTTGACCTGTTCCTATGTAACTAAAATAAAGACCTATTCCCCTATTTAAACTAAAATTGTAGGTTCAATAGCTTTTTCACGAAAAACCTAAATTTAGAATAATATTAATTTTTATTTTATTTTCTAAATTTATCACAAAAGATAAGCTAAGATGCAATAATTAAAAAATATTATTCTTTCTTTTCTTTTCTCATGCACATTAATTAATTTTCTAAATAAAGAATTAAAACAATATTTTAATTCTAATTAATCTTTTTATTCATTTATTTAATTATAACTTTAGAAAATAATAAATACAATTAATCTAATTTATTTTTAAAATAAAAATATATTTCTAATACCATGCAGCTTAACTTAATAATTTCTTTAATTAACTAAATTTATAATCTCAATGCATAAACAATACAATAATGAGATAATTTCATAAAATTAATTAATTAATTAATTAAATCCACTAAAACACTCAAATTAAACAAATCTCAAGCAATTACCCATAAAAGATAAAATGACAAAATACGAAGACCAAACTAATTGACAAGATGACCAACTGACGACACTCATACAAGTGTAACTGAGTAAAATAGGGTCAACTACTATCTCCTCCACTTCCATTGGAAAATATAAGGTACGCTCAGACCTGTGAAGCCAGGTGGAGACGATACCCCGTACCTACTCGGTACTTGTACCTGCAATATCCTGCATCACTGAACCACACATGCATATATATACAATATAGAAAACATGACATACACACTGATGAAGGAGAATCACGACGTTCTCTGTCTCACCTAAATGAGTGAAGGAAAATCATCCCCTTGCATCCAATACACTCACAAACACACAACATATAATTACACATTTCATAGATAAAGTAAAATGTCAGTACATAGCAATAATCCATAAAATGCCATAAATCACATATACTAAAATACTGCAAATAAATTATACATCTCATCTCCAAATAAAGCATAATGTCATAAAAATCTGAATAATATATCATGGTAATGTATCCACTGAAAACAACCAATAACAAAATGTGAGTCTAATGAGTTCAAACAAGTAGGGGTACTACACATTTCAAATTCCCTTTAAGCATTTAATTAAATCTATTGTCTTCTTCATCACTCTATATATCATAAAATTGAGCCCTTGACCCTAAGTGTGCCCCTTTTATTTTATTCTTCCAATTAATTATTTCATCAAAAGCCCTAATTATGTTCTATTTCAACCTTCAAGTTTCAATTTTGTATATCTAAACACCTTGAATCTTCACATACTCCTGGAGTTGACTTTGAAATCACAATATCTTGCTTCCCCAAAAAATTTGGAAAAAAGTTGGCCAGATCAAGAGGTGGCCTCTTGGTCCTAAATTTTTCTCCCCGAAATTTTGGGAGCATGTTTTGGTAGTATTTTAATGTTTGAATCTATAAAATTGAAAAATTATATTATTTTTAGTTCGGCCTATGATAAAAATAAATAAAAAATTAGGGTTTCATACATATAGCCTTTCCTTTCCTCATTTGAAGGATCCTGATCTAGCAATCTTGAAGTAGCCTCTTGTGAAGTGAAAGTGCAAGTTATGTGAAGTCTTCAATAGAAAATCAAGCATCTTTCAAGCCTACATGAATCATCTTCAACATCAATTAGGAGCTTTGAAGACATTGAATAATAATAGGATATCACCGACTGTTGATTGGATTGTACCTCTCCCCTAGGTTTTGGTATAGTTTCATGTTATTTTCATGTATTTGTATGAGATTCATAACGTTTATTTTTAGGTTTGAATTCATTATTTAGATCCATTAGCATATTTGTGATTTGAAGCATTTATATTTACATTTATAATTGTTTAGGGTTTACTCTCCAAAGTGTAGGGTAGAACTCTAGATCTAATTTCTTGTTCATTGAGGATCTTGTATACACACAAGATTCTTGCACACACATTTTCAATACATCAACACCTATTTGTTAAGGTTTAAATCACCAAAACAAGGGGTTTGACTAAGGAGCGACCCTATATAGCCACCTAGACACCATTTTTCAAGTTGCAGGTGCAAGTATAGGAATCTGGCGAATGCACAATTTTTGGGGCTGACGCAACACATTGGTGTAGACTAAGTCCCAGAAGTAGATCTCAATTTTAGACTACCAAGGAATGTCATCCTATTCTAAGACCAAGGCCTGGCATCCTGGTCCTCTATGATTTGCAGTATTTTTTGGCAGTTCAACATTTCAGTGTCTCAAAGTCTAGATTCCAATTTTACAGCTATCTGTGGTATCAGGGACCAAGGTGAGGCATCCTGGTCCTGCTATTTTAGCATCAAATTTCAAGGATAGGTGCACATATGAGTTCCTTTTTGATCTTCATATTCAATCTCTCAGTTTCAGATCTGCAAGTTTCTACATTTTTCAGTTTATGTGTGCATCATTGTTCATCTCCTAGCATAGTTAATTATTCTATTGCATTTTGCACATCTCCTCTTCATTGCAACAAAATAATAGAAACCCTAAAGATATTCCTTGACTCTCCCTCTCTCTCTTTTGCAAGAAGTAGTCAAAGTGAATTGTCTCATTAGGCTCTTTCATATTCCAATGTGTGCATGGGAGTGGGATTAGGTCTTGGCTACTTGATTCCATTTTCATACATCACACTTTGGTGAACCCGGCGTGAGTCAAATCTTCTTAGATTTTTATTTCTTAGTTAGATCTAGTTATTTCATCTTTCTTTTCATTCAAAAACATAAAAAATTCAAAAAAAATGCATTGTATGCAATGTGTGTTTTAAGCTTTCTATGCACTTTTCATTTCAAAAATGTCGGATCTTTATTTGCAAGACTTTCATTGATATGATAATAAATTTTCTTATGATGATTATGATTTTAGTAAGGAATAACTTTATGAAGAGCATGATGAGTTTGTATACCCTAAGCCTTCTAAACCAATATTTTCCAAAAACTAATTAATCTTGTTACTATGACATTTCATAGTGATGATAGAGATAAGTTAAATGGTTCTTCTCATGAATACATTCCTATCACATCATTCTCTAAATATAGTAACATGGTGGTTAACAACAATCCTCCTTATAATGACTTTTCTCCTTTTGAGTCTAAACACAAACCATTCGATAGATATTACCATGTTATGTTAGATGATTCTCTTAATGATTTTATGTCGATTCCAACCTCTTCAAAAAGAGATCACACATCTAAAAGATTAATCAACATAATCAATGTGAATGAACATAACTTTCAAACACCTCCTAATAAACCCCTTTGTGTGGTTTAAGGTGCTTGTTCTTCTCCAACATCACAACCTCTTAACAAGCCTCTCTTTGTGGTTCAAGGTGGTTATGGTAATGATCCCTTTTGCACTCCTAATAAAACCGTTATCACCATGCAAGGAGGATGTCCCACTAAGAGTCCTTATGAGTATGCTAAAAAAATTACTAGAGAGAGTTACAATTTGAATGTGTCATTCCCAAACTTTTGGGCAAAAAAATGCAACAACAAATTTTTTATTTTTATATTTTAGCAACTTAAAATACTAATTACTCAAAAATAAAGATGAGATAAATAAATTTATCTAAGCTAAAGGTTAACTTATGCATAAATAATTGGGTTCCTAAAGTTAATTTAATTAACTCCACAATTATAACATTACAATTTAAACTAGGCTAATTATACTCCAAAAGGGGTCATCACAACATAATTTATCAATTTGATTATCTCTTTTTTCACTGCTCCTTTACCTGGGAAATTTGGTGTAAAATATGGGAGAAATGGAAAGTTAGTTGGGTTATGAACAAGAGTATCAAGGATATTATCTAGCAATGGAATTTCCCCACTAAATGCCAGCTTATCAAGAACCTTTGGTCCTTGACCCTCCCCATGATTTGCTAGGGCATTTGGAAAGAAAGAAATAACAGAATATTTAGGGAAGCTAAGTGTAACTCTCAGGTGGTTTTTGAAAAAATCTGCAGGGCCATAAAAGAGAACATCAATATTCCTCACAAGAACAATAAGCAATGGTTTGTTACTGATATGAATGATATGGAAAAATATATCCTCACTGAATGGAACCTAATACATAAAGTCTATAGATCTGACAATAAGAATAGGAGAGATAATATTGTTTGGCACTTTCGTGATCATGATTGGATAAAGGTGAATTTCGATGGGGCGGCTAAGGGCAACCCTAGGAAGTCTGGTGGTGTAGTTATCAGAAATGCTTAAGGAATCTCCATTGCATCTTTTTCTTCTCCTTTTGGGGTCCAAAATAATCATGTGGCTTAAGCTCTAGCCATGCTAAAAGCCCTCCAACTTGCTCAGGGATTCAAATTCAAAAAAATTTGGCTCGAAGGGGACTCCTTAAACATCATCCAGGCCCTCAAAGGTACAAGCTCTGTTTCTTGGAATATTACTAACTTAGTTAAAAGTGCTAAATATTTGTTAAATAACTATGTTAGTATTAGCATAACTCATACTCTAAGAGAAGGCAATAGGGTAGCGGATCTCTTAGATAATGGAGGGGTCAATTTAGAGAATGATGCTAAATATATTGGAGAAACTCATTGTAAAAGGGAGGTTAAAGAGAAATTATATTTTGATCGTATCAATGGGTCAAGTTAATATCATGATTATATTTTGGGGAACGAATTCCAAAGATAGATTTTGGGGGCGGATTAACTACCAGTTAATGAGTTATTTTTGGCATAATTTCCATGATCATATGCATGAGGAAGATTATAATCATAATTGTTGGGTTTGTGCGGCCATAAACACAAGTTTCAAAACAAAAAAAGAGTCTCTGTTCAGTAACTCCAAAATTTACAAGCATTTGGGGTTTCATCTGTGCACTGTGAATTATAGCTACTGGTACTTCTACCTGGAGCTCAAAATGGGTGGTAATTTAAACAGGAATGAGCCCCCAGGATGTGAAAATTGGAAGAATGAACGAAAAGTCTGAGAAGAATTCACAGATATGGCTTTACTGACTATATGGAAAAGCTTCACGGAAGTAGAAATTCTATTTCTCACGGTTTTGCCAAAGGCTAGAGTAACAACAGAGTTACCCTGTTTGGGGAGATTTGGCAAATTGATGAGAACCTGGTCACAAAGGTCACGGGTCTGCAGATGGAGGGCACCAAATTTTATAGAGATTGAAAGTATGCAGCTGAAGCATTCAAAATCTTCCCAAAATCAAAGGATGAGAAGGACAAGCTTGTGAAGAAAGACAACATTTCCTATTACATTCCCCAGCAGGTAAAGCCCTTTTGGCAAAAAGTTTTAAGGGTTTTAATGGAGAATTTAACTGCTGATGGTAGATTTACAAAAATCTATAACTATCACTTTTCTATTTTGAACCACTTCCATCATGGGGCCAAAATATCCCTGCCTTTTTATTTAGCGTCCTCTCTGAATGAGAGTCTTGTTGACCATGCTAAAAAGCCTAACTCTTATCCTATAGCCCATCAGGGGCTTATATTGCTCATTTATGAACATCTGAAGGATAAGGCTAGGGCAACCAAGGATGACCCTCTGATCATGAATGCACATATCTCTGAGAGCGGTAAAGATTCAGATTCAGATGAGGAACAACCTAATGCATCTACCCACAAAAAAAGGAGAGCTGACATAGATAATGTGGATACAGAGGTGCACTATGATGTGGAGGAGGAAAAGGGTAAGGATTTTGAAACTGATATGAAGTATGAAAAGGGTGAGAACATTGGTGAAGAGGATGAAGGGGGTAACTCTAAAAACCCTCACTCTAACCCTATGGGCTCGGACAACAGAAATGTTGCTCTGAATTCTAAGGAGGATGACAATCCTAACTCTGTGGGTACTGAACATGGTAGGGATTCTATGAACACCATCTTGAATATTGCCCGTAACTGTACTCTAGAGTCCTTCAACTTCCAGAGATGGGTTGTCGACAACATTACTAGTATACAAAGTAAACAGAGGGAGTTGGAAAACAAGATTAATAAGTTGATTAAGGACTCTGGGAACAAGAATGATGAGACGAAAACCAATGAAGCTGAAGAGGAAATTGAGATGGAGGATTGGCTGGAAAAATATTTGATCAAAGGGGATTTGTAACACCTGGAGGATGTTATAAGAACCTTGAAAGAATAGGCTGAAGAGGATAAAGACAACATCAACTCCCAAGTTGCCCATACCGAGAAGGCTCTAAAAAACTTCATGAACCATAGTCTCCAGGTCCTCAAAGTCTCATCACATAACATGAATGCTTTGGTGGATCATCTAGAAAGGAAAAATCAGGAAAAGAATTTGGTTGTCATTGATGATATTCCAACTTCCAGCACCACCCACCAGACCCCCAAGTGTAGAACATGACAGAACACTACTGGGATGGAGATCAATATGAAAGATAGCCAGCTGAGAGAGGAAAAGAATGACCTGAGCGAAGTGGCCAAGATGATGATACTCTTGGTTCAAAATGTTGAGGAATCTATTAAAGTTTTCAATTAATTTGTAATGTTGGGTTTGGAGCCAACTTCTTGTTGGCTTCTTGCTATCTTTTTCTTAGCTACTGGTTTTTGTGCTAGTGTTTTGCAACTATTTTGTTTTGTCTCTTTAATACTCATCTTTCGAATTGTAATTGGGTTTTGGGTCCCTTAAAACCTATTTTTACTTAATCAAAAACATAATTTATCAATTTAATTAATTTACTTAATTTTCCCCAATTAAATTCTCCAATAATTAATCAAGAGATATTAATTATCTCATATAGTACTGATTTGCTCTTGGACTAATTAAAATCATGTTAACACATGTTTTATTGAAATTAAAATAATTAATTGAACAATAGTAATAACATTTTTTTTAAATTCGTCTACTAAAATTATCTAAATCAAATATAATAGTAATCTAGTCAATAATCTCATTTTATTGATGAAATAAATTTTCCCATCATTAAATATTAAATATTTAATATTTGCCATTAAACTGCCTCCTAAACATTTAAATAATCAATTGTTTATTATTTGACATTTAAAATGCCTCCTTTACTTAAATTTGATCATTAAACTAAATAAAATTTTCATTAAAACCATCTTCATTAAATCTACCCAATATGAGTATAAAATTACTAAATAAATAATTAATCCAAATTTTAATTATAATTCCTAAAGAGTCAACCAAATTAATTAATATCTAAACAAATGGGAATTCCCCATTTCAAATTTTAAAAGAACTTTTCTTTTCTCCTTTATTATTTTATTTCTTTTATCTTTGTCTCTTATTGTAAACCTAACTAGGTGTAATACCCTAAAAATGGTCATCTAAACCATGGGCCCCTAATCTCGACAACGTCACCAAGGTCCTAACCAAAGGCAATTAAATCAATCTTGAGCACACAATTAATTCCTAAAATCATCAAATGTCACATGGCAAATCAATCACTCAATATTAATTAAATATTTATTTAATTAATTAAATCATTCCAAGTAAATCATTTTAAACAATTATCTTATTTATTTTTATTAAATATCTTAGCATATTTAATTAAATAAATCAAATTGCCATAAATCTTCAAAAAAGGAAACAAATCAAGAAAGAGGAATTAATTCAATTAAATAAATCAATTGAGCACAAATCTTCAAAAATGGAAATAAATCAAAAAAGGAATTAATTGACAAAAAAGAATTAAAATTTGAGAAAAGAAATCAATTGGAGATAATCTTGAAAAAAACAAATTAAAAATTGATAGATAATCTCAAAGAAAAGAATTAAAACAATTAAATATTAAAATTGAATGAAATAGAGAATAAATCAGTTTTTTCTTGATTTAATCTTAATTTTAGTTCAATTTCCTTTAAATCAGTTTTTTCTTGATTTAATCTTAATTTTAGTTCAATTTCCTTTAAAACTGAGAAAAGCATCCAATCACATCAATTCACCTGGATTGTGCTTCCTCTTGGAAAATCTTGACCGCTCATCATCATTTGATCTCAACCATTGGTTTCTTTCTGAATTTTCTATAAATTCAGGCTCATCTCTCATTCAAAGGGAGGCTGGAGAATATATTGTTATTATACTATTTTTGCTCTAGGATTTCATTGATATATTGCATATTAATTATTTCATATTAATTAAATCATTTAGTTTAATATTGCAAAAATGTTGTTAGATTAATATTGCATCCATCTAGCATTCATCATGTTCATATAGATAAAATCCTTCGTCTTGATGTTGTCTAGTCACTGGTATTGCTTATAATCTGAGAGCAATCTTATACTCGTATCTTTTAGAAGGCAATGGGTCAATTTGTTATGGTTTATTTATTCATTGATTATATCTGATTAACCATGCATGTAATGACTTAATTGAAGTGTTGTGTCTTGCAGATACAGATTCTCATACCACTTTTCACACACACATTTATGGTGCCCACCGTGGGGCTCAAACCCACAACTACAAGATTTATAATGTTTCTTGAACAAATTTAATGTTTGATTTTTATAACTAATAAACATGTGTTAAAGTTGCAAATAAAAATCTTTCTTTTTTATTGTTCTTCTATGACAGTAAACAATGGTCTTGGTTTGGAGAGTATAAATTTTTATTGAACCATTGGATCTTAACTAATTTGTGATATGTTTTGTAAAATCAAGTTTTCTACAGGATCACTGAAGGGATTTTCCTAAATATTTTGGATTTGAAAGTTATTATTGACAGAGTGCAGGACTATCATTTTACTCATTCTTCTATGACAGTCAAAAATGGTCTCAGTTGGAAGAGCATAAGTTTTTATTGAACCATTGGATCTCAACAAATTTTTGATATGTTGTTGAAAATGAAGTTTTCTACAGGTTCACTGAACGGATTTGACAAAATATTTTGTGTTTAAAAGTTATGATTGACAAAGTGCAGGACTATCATTTTACTCATTCTTCTATGACAGTCAAAAATGGTCTCGGTTGGAAGAGCATAATTTTTTATTGAACTGTTGGATCTCAACAAATTTTTGATATGTTGTTGAAAATGAAGTTTTCTATAGGTTCACTGAATGGATTTGACAAAATATTTTGTTTTTAAAAGTTATGATTGACAGAGTGCAGGACTATCATTTTACCTATTCTTCTATAGCAGTCAAAAATGGTCTTGGTTCGGAGGGAATAACTTTTTATTGAACAGTTGGATCTAATCCAAATTTTAATATGTTTTTTAAACCCAAGTTTTCCATATTTACACCAAAGATATTTGCTAAATTATTTCTGGTTCAAAAGTTATAAGTGATAGAGTACAGTACTATCAAAAATTGTCATAACTAGGATAGTCATAAAATGGAAATTCTTGTTAGATTAGTTTAAAGTTTACATGATAGAATTTTCTTTTGATGATTTTTTTTATGTTATCTTGGAAACTAATTTTGAGATTTTAATATTTTCAGGACGCTTGTCAAAGAATCTATCAATCAAACATACGCATGCCAAAGAATCAAGAAGAAAATGACTACTGACATATTGGTTTTGCAGGTTGCCTAAGGAGAATCGACTAAACATTGTGTATTCATTTAGTATTTTCTTAGGCACTTAAATTGCTATCTGGTTAAAGAAAAAATCTGTCTTTCATGTTTTCAGAAAAATCTAAGAGGTAGGAGAGTATGCTCTTGTCTTTTATAGACAATCAAAAATCTAGACCCTCAAAGTTTTTTTTTTCTAAGTTTTGAGATTTGTGTACCTTTAGCGGGCCTATCACAGTGGGAAAAAGTAATCACCCTGTGAGAATGACCCAAGTGAGTATAGCTAGACCTGAGCATTCCAACTCACTATAATAAATAGGCCTCTGGTGATTAAAGTCTCAGAGGATGGGATTATTTGAGTTTTCTCTTTGAGATCTCTCATATCGAGCATTTTGTAGGGCCTCGCGGTCTCAATCACGTTTATGTGACTACATCTTGTTTTGGTACCTTGTTGGGCTATAGGCCTCAATCATGCTTGCGTGACTTCAAGGGGTAATTTCAAATGGAATTCCTGACTAAGAACCATAAGATAGAAACTACCTGATTCACCTCCGAAAGGTTGATAATCTTTGTGCAAGAGAGATAGTAACTCTCCCAAGACACTTGCCATATCGTGCCCCCATTAGCGTTTGGAATCGGCTAATACAACATTGAGAATCCATTGCGTGAGACTCAGCGGCCGTATTCTGATTAGCTATTGGGTGTGTACCTAAGTTAGAAAGCAAAGGTTTTCTTCTCTAAGCCAACTTCCATAGGGTTAGCGTGCTGTGATTGAATTATTATATATCTTGTGTGTTTTCTATGTTTTCATCCCTAAAACTAAAACTGGAATACCAAAACTGGAGAAAACAACAAACAAAGTCGGTGATAAACTCTGTCTGTGTCCAAACTAGTCTCTGTTAGTCATTGAAACATCAATCCTTATCAAAAACTAGTAGTTGTCAGTCATTGAAACTCTGTCTGTCAGAATCTCATCTCTGTCCAATCCTCTGTCATATGAATTCCTGATCCTGTCAGTCAAAATAGTCAAAGTTTCCTAGATCAGTTTATAGCAAGCCTAAAACTGGTTATCATCCTCTTGAGCATAAACAACCTTGATAGTGTACCTCTGCCGTTGCGTTGCACGATTTTGTTGATCATCTTTAAGCTATTTCAAATGAACATTTTATCAAACCTAAGTCAACTTAGATAACGTCTTACACAGGATAGATCATTCCTGAAACCAGACCAGATCTTTAGTTACTTCCCTCAATCAGTACGTTAAACGAACTACGAGCTACAATTTGATCTTGACTTTTGCAACACATCTCGCTCTCGGTCCTATCGGTTAAAAATGCCTGTTCAAGCCAAAATCTCTTCTAATTTTTTTGACAAAAGTAAGAATCTCCTGGATACCTTAGCTCCAATTCCCATGGCTGCCTATGCTCAAATGCTTCAAGATATAAAGAAAAAAATATATGACATGGAAATCCAACAAAATAGATCAATGACTCCATTTGAAAAACAAATGTATTATATCAAGTGTGAGAAACTTCAAGAAGTGCTCAAACAATTATGTGATGTGTCAAGCAAATACCAACAAATGATGGAAAATCAAAAGCCAAATCTCAAACAAGCTCACAAGACACCTTCACCAAGACAAAAAGACATCTATTCCCTAGATAGACAGTTTACACCTTTGGGGCAATCTATTGAGTCCGCTTTGGAAGAGCTTATTAAGAACAATCTTATCATATTGCCTAAAAAGACCACATGGGGATGGGAATTTATGAGTAAGTATTGTGCACATCATAGACAAAATGAACATAAGACTTCACATTGCATAGAATTAAAACATAAGATTCAAGATCTCATTGATGATGGTGTCATTGAAATTGAAGATCCTAATGACTCACCTAAAGAAAAAAAAGGAACTATTTCTAAGCATGATCAAAATCATGAACCTATGTCTAGCAAGGCTCCATATGTAGCCTCCATCCCTTCCATGATGCCTTCATCTCCTAAGACTTCTCAGCAACAATCCATACCATCTCCTTCAAACAATGAAACTTCTCATGTTTACCTTCAAGGGCTATCTCCTATGGAAATCCAAGTTAATGCCAATATTGATACAAGTTCCTCTAAAGATTTAAAAATCCTAGATCCTATGCCATCATGCACTCCAATTCCAAACGTACCCACTCCAGAAGGCCCTTTCCAAAATGCTTCCCTATCATGCCAAAGTATGGAGATATTCCAAGAATCCCCTACACCCATGAAAAATCCTACCCCTTCCTTAGAAGTGACTCCATGTCAAGAGGATAATCTGGAAAATGGAAGAATAGTCCTATCATAAACCAAGATCAAGACACCAAAACTTCTCAATCCCATCTAATGATTGAAAAGGATCTTATTTCACTAGAATCCCATGATGATCCCCTTATACCTTTCCATTTCTTCCAAGATGAACTCCTTCCATCTCAAGAGCAAATAATCCTTCCAAATCCCATTCCTAATCCACTTCCTAAGCAAGATCATGATGCCTCTTCGACCTTTTCAAATGATCATATTCAAAATGAAGAGTCAAACGCCCTTCCTACTTTATCCAATGATCCTATTCCATGTCAAGATCAAAGTATCCCTTCATCTCCTTGTCATAATCCTCCATGTTCACCTCAAGAGTCCATCATGCCCAAAAATCCCTCTCACAATCCTATTATTCCATGCAAGATACCTCCACCTCAAAATGAACTTGCCTCTAGCATCCAAAGTAAGAAGAAACCCTTTGTTAAAAAGATCTTTCAAAGCATGCATTATCAAAGAAAAGGGTTAGACATTCATGAACGAGGTATATTAGAACCCCCTGCTATTAAAGAAAATGTTAAAGGTCATGGCCTCAGGGAAATTTCTCAAGATATTGGTATCTCTCATAAATCCTACATTTCTCCAGTTAAATCCAAATACATGCCTTCTCCTTGGCCGCTTCCATCCATTCTAGGTCCCTATATCCCTCCATCCTTTATGAAAGATCAACAAAGGCACACATCTTTGAGTACCTTCCATCAATATAAAAGATCTCCATATCATTCCTATCTATCCACGCATCTCCCTCCAAGCAATTTGGATGCCAAGCATAAAAGTCATAAGTCAAGTAATCCACGTGTATTCAAGGATCAACATGTCCCATCTAATTGATATGTCAAAACAAAGAAAAATATGATCCAAAAAGAAAAAGAAAAATACAAAACGCCACAAAGGCCCACAAAGAAAGCAGAAAAGTCAAAATTTATATGGGTTCCTAAGGCACTTGTACAAGCAATGCGCTCTAAGGAACTACAAAAGCATCAAAAATCAAAAGCCATGTGGATCCCTAAGCAGCTACTTGAAGCGCAACAGTCTAAAGAAAAATCAAAATTGGCATCCAAAATTGTCGTTCCTCCATCCAAACCTTCCGAGTCTATTCCTCCATTACCTCCTTCATCCATTTCGGGTTCTTATGCCCCAAAATCTGTAACCTTTCCTCCATCCAAATCTCAAAATTTGAGATTCACTTCTCCTCCATATGTCCACCATCCCTCAAGGTGTGTGCCAATGTTGATCTTTCCAGCATTTCCATCTATCGATACACAATTCTTCCAACATCCCATCCATTATCCAACACCTCTTTTTCACCCTTCCATCCCTCTTATCCAATCCTTTGCATAAGACCTTGCCCTAGTTTCATTTCATTATCCTACCAACATCTTTGAGCATACCTTCATAGCCATGGTCTATTGCAACTCATATTCTAAAGGTACCATCCAAAGCAGCAAGACATTGGGGTCCTTCTTCCATCTCCTCTCATGCCTCCATTATCTTCCAAAAAAAAAAAAAAAAAGTGAAAAAAAAGAAGTAAAAGAGAAATGAATTCATCCTTGTGTGAAAACCACTTCTTGTGGTGCCTTGGGCAAGTACCATGATGAAAACCTGGCAAATAGGCGTCATGTGTAATCCATTATCCTTTTGAACTTTACACTGGGGGCAAGTTCCATCAATGTACATCCATCTATTATCCATCTTCCTCCATTATTCTTCATCCTTCATTATCCCTCATTCGCTCTATCTACATTCATATATGTTTTCCACCTTTGATCTTGACAAGGTTAAGGATCTTTACATGTTTTGTATGTCCTATATATTGCACTTGATCCAAACCCTTTAGCTCCTATCCATTGCTCGCTTACATCCTTCATTACTCCCTTGTGATCTTGCTTATCATATATGTCCCCTATCCAAATATATCCCTTGATCTTGATCAACACTATGGACAAAATGCAAAAATATGCTTTCCACAAACCTCTTGACATGACCACTTCTTTGGACCATATGGCTTCATTACACTATATCCTTGCTTCGCTGTGCTATATCCTTGCTTTACATTGCTATATAGTCCTATGCTTGGATTAATGTTGTGAGATAGTCCTTGAAAGCATCCACCATCATTTGCTTATCCATTCATGTACTCAAAATCCCTTTTGCCTTGCTAGACACTAGGGGCAAACTTTTGAAAAAATCCTAAAAATCGGAAAATGTCCTGAAGAAATCCTAAAAATCAGAAAATGTCCTGAAGAAATCCTAACAATCAGAAAATGTCTTGAAGAAATCATAAAAATCAAAAAAATGTCTTGAAGAAATCCTAAAAATCAGAAAATGTCCTGAAGAAATCATAAAAATCAGAAAAAAACCTGAAGAAATTCAAAAAAAGAAAAAGAAAAACAGAAAAAAAAAAAGAAAAAAGAAAAAAAGAGAGAAAATGCCCTAGTGAAAACCTGGTAAACAGACACCTTGGGAAAAAAAAAAAAAAAGAATCTTTGCCAAGCAGGTGAAAACCTGGTAAACAGGCACCTCTTGTACTCAAGCGCTCCATCTATCAACGCAACGTTGGCATTCTTGCTTTCCTACATATTTTCTTTTGCTTGTACATATTTCAGTCACTTTTGTGACATCCTGGTTCATTGGAACCCTCATGGCTTGAAATCGATCAATGTCCTAGTCTTAGGTAATCCATAGAGCACATTATATGTCCTAAGTAGTATCAACCAAGTCAACCTTACATCAGTGAAACCTGGTCATCCACTTCGAGTCAGTTACCTATCTCCTGACTACTAAAGAGTTTTATCACTGAATTAACAAGCAAAACAACATAACGGAAAACAATCACTAAACTATTTGAGCTATGCATGAAAATTGTATTTGTGTGTTGTCTTTTATATTGGTTTTTGATTATTATCCCTCTGAGTAACTCAAGGAAGTCTATCTTGACTAAGAGGAGCAAGGATTGGGGGCATAATATTTTCTTGTTTGCTGCTTGAAGGAATGATCCCAATGATCTAGAAACATCTAAATTAGCTGGGTGTCTGTGATAAGAGCCTTCACATCAAGGTGGAATCACCTCACATACCTTGACTCCGCTTATTTGAATGCTACAGGGAGGTTCCCATCATTTCTTTGTTTGTTTTGAGGGAATTTCTTCATTGTGCAATCCGGGTCCATGCATAATTTGTCCAAGGATATGAACGAAAAAAGGGTAATTGCGGACAAGATAATTAATATTGCACATGAAAAGAAATGAACTCTATTCTGCTTGCTATAATTGTAAAATGCTCAATGATGACAATTAAGCTTTTCAAAGTCCAGTGACTAGGTTTAGGTTGCATCTCATTTTGCATCTCATCTTGCATTTCATTCTGTATTTTGTGAATTTGGAGTGATTTCGGTATAGTAACAATGCTTCCTCTTTGTCTGCTGAATGAGAGTTGGAGCGTCATCATTTCTTCACTAATTGGTCTCTTTTCATCATTTCTCCAATCGAGTACTTGTGTTTTGAGATGTTAGCTGCATACATGAGCATTTCATATAAATTCATGCATTCATTATCATTCATTTGCATTCATCTTATTGCATAGGAAAATGAAAACATTGCATCATTCATTATCATTCATTTGCATTCATCTTATTGCATAGAAAAATGAAAAAAATTGCATTACTCATTATTCATTACTCATTTGCATTATCATTTATTTGCATATGAAAAGAAACAAAAATAGACATCCATGATCATTTGCATTGTATACATTCATGCTGAAAAGAAATGCATACATATAGAATAAAGCATATAGAACAACATCTCATAATCCATCAACACAAGTACGATGAAATCAAATCACGAGCTTGTAAATCGGTTGTCCTCAGTCCATTTTCGGGATCGAAATAAAAAATTGAGATCATTTTGCTAGTCAATTTCAAAATTTGGACCACTTAATGCTTTTCATCAAAAGTTCATTCTCTCTTCTAATTGCGCTCAATTTCTCGTTAATCAATGCCGAATCTCAATTTAATTTCTACAAATCAACTTTGCGCTCAATTTCTCGCTAAAATTTCAAAAATTCCTCTGAATCATTTGTGCTCAAAACAACTTATCATCGCTCAAAATTGCCTATAATCATCATGAACCCTTGCTATTTTTCAATTTCGCTCCCGAGGGGGCATACTCATGACCTTATGACCTCACATTCTTCAATGTCGAGAAAATTTTTAAATCTTCATCGAAAGTCGAGCAAAAATCTTTTCAACTAAAGAAAATCAAATAAGACCTCATGGCTAGGGGCATCTCAACTTCATCGCTTTATATCAAGTTGAGATTTCTCGATCATCTCATCCAAATCAATCTCTAGGGGCATATCAATTTCATCGCTTCATATCAAGCTGATATTTGTCTTTTATCTGAATCAAACTCTTTATGTTAATCAGTTCCATCACTTTTCATCAAGCTGATTTTTCGTTTAAACTCAATTAAGGGTTTAAAGAGTATCTTCTATCATGCTAGATCTAAACAGGTGTTACATTTTATTCGTTTCTTGATCAAGCTAAACAATTTATCTTCATCGTATCTTGATCAATCAAGTTCAAGATCTATTTTTATCATCACTCACTGTATCTAAGTTCAATCAAGTTCTAGATCAGTAAGATCCACTTCTTGATCAATCAAGTTCAAGTTTAGTATGTTTTGTTTTCTATTGTTCCCAAGTTCAATCAAGTTCCAGAACGGTATCACGTTAATCGGACTTTATTCATCTTTGTCACTTCGAATCAAACTAAACACCTCACTTTTTTATGTAGTTCGTGATCAATCAAGTTCAAAACTGACATCTCCTAGACATCAAATTTTCTTTGAACCAACGCGCTGCTCGCACATTAATTCAAAGAGGGGCAAATGTAATACCCTAAAAATGGTCATCTAAACCATGGGCCCCTAATCTCGACAATGTCACCAAGGTCCTAACCAAAGTCAATTAAATCAATCTTGAGCACACAATTAATTCCTAAAATCATCAAATGTCACATGGCAAATCAATCACTCAATATTAATTAAATATTTATTTAATTAATTAAATCATTCCAAGTAAATCATTTTAAACAATTATCTTATTTATTTTAATTAAATATCTTAGCATATTTAATTAAATAAATCAAATTGCCATAAATCTTCAAAAAAGGAAACAAATCAAGAAAGAGGAATTAATTCAATTAAATAAATCAATTGAGCACAAATCTTCAAAAATGGAAATAAATCAAAAAAGGAATTAATTGACAAAAAAGAATTAAAATTTGAGAAAAGAAATCAATTGGAGATAATATTGAAAAAAACAAATTAAAAATTGATAGATAATCTCAAAGAAAAGAATTAAAATAATTAAATATTAAAATTGAATGAAATAGAGAATAAATCAGTTTTTTCTTGATTTAATCTTAATTTTAGTTCAATTTCCTTTAAATCAGTTTTTTCTTGATTTAATCTTAATTTTAGTTCAATTTCCTTTAAAACTGAGAAAAGCATCCAATCACATCAATTCACCTGGATTGTGCTTCCTCTTGGAAAATCTTGACCGCTCATCATCATTTGATCTCAACCATTGGTTTCTTTCTGAATTTTCTATAAATTTAGGCTCATCTCTCATTCAAAGGGAGGCTGGAGAATATATTGTTATTATACTATTTTTGCTCTAGGATTTCATTGATATATTGCATATTAATTATTTCATATTAATTAAATCATTTAGTTTAATATTGCAAAAATGTTGTTAGATTAATATTGCATCCATCTAGCATTCATCATGTTCATATAGATAAAATCCTTCGTCTTGATGTTGTCTAGTCACTGGTATTGCTTATAATCTAAGAGAAAACTTATACTTGCATCTTTTAGAAGGCAATGGGTTGATTTGTTATGGTTTATTTATTCATTGATTATATCTGATTAACCATGCATGTAATGACTTAATTGAAGTGTTGTGTCTTGCAGATATAGATTCTCATACCACTTTTCACACACACACTAGGGTTTTATTTTAAAATCCTTATGACTCTTTTTCTTTTGTATTTTTACTTACCCTAACCTGAACTAGGGTTAGGGTTTTATGTTTTCTAACATAATCTCTTTCTTTTTCTTTCTATTTGGTTTTACCCTAACCTAAATTTGGGTTAGGGTTTGTCCCTTTTTTTTCTAGTGTGTGTGTGTGTAGGTAAAGGAAGGCACAGGGCTGAAAGGAGGCGACAGAGTTGAGACAAGGGGTCGACGGATTAGTGGAGGTGGTGAGATGGTGGTTGCATGGTAGCTCGTGGGCACCATAGTGGGTAACCACAGTAAGCGGCGATGGTGGCCGCACGATGGCTCATGGGCACCAATGTGGATAACCACAGTGGTGCCAGTGAGTCGACCACTGTGGATACCCACACTAGTGGTGGCAAGGAAGCCACCCACTATGGCAGCAGCGAGCTGACCACTGTGGATACCCACAATGGTGGCAATGAAGCCACCCACTATGGGTACCCACAGTGGCAGCCGCAATGTCACCCATTGTGGTTATCCATAGTGGCGGTAGCGATGTTGCCCACTGTGGATACCACAATGGCGGTCAAGCCTCCACCGTGGTTATCCATGGTGGTGGCTAGGGAGGGTATGTTTAAAATGTATATGTATAATATATATATATATATATATATATATATAAATTTATATAAATGTATATATATTATACATATACTCATGCATAGAATATCTATTCTGATTTAAATACTCTGATCTATTTAACCAGAATATATAAATGTTACAATTTATTTGCATAGACTTAATAATCATTTTTTTTTTACCAAAATATTAAATGCATGAACAAATATGAATTAAAATGTATAAGAGATGTAGCACATATTTTATTAACTAATTCTTACAACAACATATCTGTTAGATGCAAAGGAGTAGATTTTCTTTTTCTGAATATTTTATATCTATATATATATATATATCTGTGTGTGTGTGTGTGTGTTTACATTCCTACAATCTGCACTTTAATTTTCTATTACACTTAACTCAGAAAAATAGGTATAAATAGCAGGAATAATTTATTTAACAACTACACTAATTCTTTCTTTTTATTTTGATAGATAAAAATAGAAAGATAAAAGATTTTAAGAAGGTTTAAAACTAACACTTAAAAGTATCCTCCCTATATTTCCTTTCAAAACTATAGACAAAAATAGCTTTTCCGATTTATTTCTTTCATAGCATTTTTAACACATATTTTATCAGAATAAAAAAAAATAGAATGAAACTACCAAAATATTCATCTATTTTTCTTTCCCATTTCCTATGTGCATACGTTTTATTAACAAATAAAATAGAAAAACAAATTTATTTCCATCTCTTTTTTTTTTTTGAAATAAATAAATACAATGAAATAACTCAAGCCTTTCTTTACTCTTTATTCCTTGTAATGAACTAATCAAATAAATATGTTTATTACATCATGATCTCCTTCACTAAAATAGGAAGATTACAAAATCAAACCTCTCATTTCTACTAAATGAGGGCTTTCCCAAATACATTTATTTTCTTGCAACTTAATACAAATAAAAATAGGATCAATTTACAGCTTCCTTTCCAATCTTTTCCCAAGCAACCTGCAATAAAAGTTTGAAGGTTGTGACCATGGAGGCTCACCTCCCAACCTAGGCTTACAAGAAGCCAC
This sequence comes from Cryptomeria japonica, assembly GCF_030272615.1. Lineage (NCBI taxonomy): Eukaryota > Viridiplantae > Streptophyta > Pinopsida > Cupressales > Cupressaceae > Cryptomeria > Cryptomeria japonica. The sequence continues at coordinate 429,767,913 of NC_081409.1, read as the reverse complement.
CCTTAGCTAGGAGAACCAAGGCTAAATGGGTTATACTCAAGCATAAACACACAAGCAAGAAGAATACACAACACAAACACTCCAAACCCAAGGACGAATGAAGTCACTTAGTGACTATAACTTGTGGGGTGAAGGTGGACAGAATACCTAGTGTATACGTCTAAAAATGGTCAACGCTTGCGGAGTCATACTTTAACATTTGCGCATTGCCTTATTTTAGGGTTTTTGCATCGCATTAACATTTCTTCTATGTTGCGCACTTGGTCTTTATCATTTGCGAGCATCAAGTCCTTCTTCTACATTCTTCATTTGTCTCGCTTTCGAATTTGGTCTTGTAGATAATAATCTTCAGTCATGATTTTGGTCGATCTTACCCTGTCGCATCAATGTGCATGTTCATTTGTCATCATTTTGGACATTGTCAATCCTAATCAATGATAGAATTAGGGTTTTGTCCTCTTTTCAATCTCGTCATCTTGCGATCGATTCGTCATCAATCGTTGTCATTTTCAATCTCGTCATTTTACAATCGATTTATCATCGATCGTTGTCCTTCTCAATCATGTCAATTTGGAACAATTAGTCATTCTTCCTCATCAATTGGCGCATTTATCAATCAAATCATTTTTTAGCATTGGTCCTTTTGATAATCAAAATCATGATCAAATCGACATCAATTATCTTTTGTCCAGACCTAATTGTCGTCCTTGCATTTCTAATTCATCTTCTAAGGTTTCATGATTTATTCATTTAATCTTGTTTGTCATTTTCCCTCTAGGTTAAATAATTTATTTATTTATCCTAAGTCTTCTTGCCACAATTAAATATTTATTTAATTGGCTAACTAATTCTTCTCTCTTTTTGTGAATTAATTAATGAATGAAAAATTATTAATTAATTTACCTAATTTTCCAATTTACTAATTTCTCCTAATTCCTAATTTTCTAATTTTCATCAATTTTCTCCTATATTTCCCCTAATTTCATGGGAATGACATAGCAATCTTTGTCAATTTTGTCATAATTTTTCAATCAATCAATTTTGCATAGCAACTTTGTCAATTTTGTCATAATTTGTCAATCAATCAATCTTGCATAGAAAGTGTCAATTTTGTCATAATTTGTCATATTTGTCATTCTTGATTTGAAATTTCCTTTCAAATATCTTCATGCTAATCTTGTCTTTTCTTCAATTTATCTATAAATTGGATGAATTTCTTCAATCATTCCCCGCCCGATCAATCAATCACGCTTCTAGTATCCTTACGCTATCATCTCGTCTTGTCAATCTTGCTTTCATGCTATACCTTTTCATTTGTAGGTGAGATCCACAAACAAAGCAATTTGAAGGAGAAAGAAGGACAATGGAGAATTCTAGAGGAGATATTCACATTTGGGATGGTTTGCATTTGATTTGAATATCTTATTTCCATATCTCTATTGAATGTAATTAGGATTGTTATCATTGCAATCTAGTTTTTGTGGTTGAGCTAGTTTAATATCTTATTTTCTTTGATGATTTCCGAATTCCTATCTACATTAATTGGTGAACCCGACGTGAACTAACCATTTAACCATGTTTTGAGTGCCTTTTGAGCTGATTTGCAGGTGAAAAACTCAAGAAACAGGGCGACCCAGAGCTTTTTGGACACTTCTACGCCTATGTAGGAGGGATCTTCACCTGTGTCAAGGGATCTACGCTTGTTTCAAGGAATTCTATGCCTATGTCAAAGGGATCTACGCCTATGTCAAGGCATTCTGCGCCTGTGTCAAGACATTCTGCGCCTGTGTAAGGCCAGAAATAGAGGTGAAAATCAGTGTTTTTACTTGCAAATTACTTTGTTTTGTATTCTGTTCTTGTATTCTGGTTTTCTTTGGTACTGATTCTCTGTGCAACACCTTGGCATTACATGTGATGAAGACTAAGAATGAAACTACTAACAAATCTTATGTAGGTTCGCTAGTCAAAGACCAAACAAATCAAACTTCTAACTTAGTGATTTTGCAGGTTGCCTTATATTCCAACCAAACTTTGTGTTTGTGATTCATAATTAGGCACCTAGTATGTTTGCTAAGTAGGATGGAATGAACATGTGTTCACTTTTCTTGTCAAGTTTGACATTGGAGTAGGAGAGTATGCTCTCATCCTTCTTAGGGTGATCAAAAATCTAGATCTTTGATACCATTCTCATGTTTTGGATTGTTTTTTACCTTTAGAGGGCCTGCCTTCCTGACCATTTGCTTTCTTTTGCAAGCAAGTGACAATCATGAGAAGGGAATGACCCAAAGTGAGCATAGCAAGAGTACCTTGGCATTCTAACTCACTATAAATAAATACCTGATGGGTGAAAGCTTTGAAGGAAGGGTTACATGGGAATTGTAGTTACTTGGGAAGTGATGACCCTTGGACTCTTTCTCATATTAGCATCTAAGTAGGGCCTCACGGTCTAAATTGTGCTTGCGTGACTACATTTTTTTGGTATCTTGGTGGGCCTATGTCTCAATCATGCTTGTGTGACACCAAGGAGTAGCGCTTAACAGAAATCCTTATTAAACACCTTGTATTTAGAGGCCAAAAATCCTTCTAGTTGCTTGAGAAGGAGGAGTTCAGATACTTGGAAGAGATACTAAGTTTGCCATGGGGAGATTTCCATGGGGACTTATTCTTAGCTACCCTAAGAAGTGAGTGCCATGGAGGGGAGCCCATGGGGTCAAGCATCTATGTATTCTCCTTGAATCTCATAACGAGTCTACCTCTCAAGTACCTACTGTCCTTACCTACCATAAGAAATGTGTGAATGAGCATGATTGTCTTGAGTCTAAGTTAAAATATCTTGTCTTCTTCACTTGTCAAAAGTTGAGTTGTTTCTCATTTCAAAAACAAGACAAATTGATTCAAAACAAGGTTAAACACAAGAGTATTTCATTCAACAAATTTCAAAACACCTTCAAACATGGTTGTCAAACATTTTTCAAATTCTTGTCTTAACATTCATGTCACTTAGATTTAGGTTCATCCTAGGTTTGCATTTTGCATATTCATTGTCAACTACCAAGGTTAGGTTTCACCTAGGTAATACTCCTATGCATATCAATAAGGGTCATCCATTTGCATGTGTCCTCTTGCATTAGAGTAATACCATTTCATAATTCAACCTTAGGTTTTGCCTTAGGTTGACATTGTCATACATTTGCATTTGCATCCTTGTCCTCATAACATTAGGTCACATTTGCATACCCTAGGTCTCTTCATTAAGCTTAGGTCATTATCATATCATATTAGGGTCATTTACATAGTAATTGTCCCTTTGCATATAGTGTCAAAACTAGGTTTTGTCATACTTGAGTAATGCAAATCTTTGATAAAACCCTAAGTTATTGTTAGGAAGTCTAGACCTTATCAAACCTTTGTCTTTTGGTCATCACTGTCATTTTGGTCAAACCTAGCTTAGTATCCAAGCATATAGGGGAGACATTGTCATTTTGTCCCTTTGTCACTTGGTCCTTTTGTCCTTTGAGGTCTAGACATCATTTCAATTTCCTAAGGGTCTCTTTCTTAGATTTGCATTCCAAAAGTTTGTCCAAAATCTTCAAAAATAACCAAAAATATAAGTTGCATTCTTGCCATAGATTGCATTTTCATCTATTTAGTTTGCATTTAGTTGCATATCATATATTATCCTTGAAAAATTCCAAAAATATTGCATAAGTGACATGCCTATTGAAACAAGGTCAAAATCTAAGAAGATGGGTGAACCGACGTATCAACCTATTGACAACATATCAAACTCACAGTTTCAAACTAGTCAAACAGTAAAAATTGAAGGTTTGTCAAACACATCGTTACCACCATATGGAATGGTTCAACTTGGACCACCTCCATTATATGAACCAGTGTTTGTACCCATGAAACTAGGACATGGGAGTGTTCCACCAACACCAAGAGGAAATGCACCTTTTGTTTGGAATCAACCAAACCTGCAACATGACATTCAAACTCAAACATTATATGAGGAACAAACTCTTTTACAAGGATTTGGTTCAGATCAAGGCATTCAACAGGAAACAAATCCAAGTATTTTACCACTTCATCAGATTCCGATGCTTTCGATGATGTTGATATGTTCCTTAAAGATCCAAAGGTGACGAAAAAGATGGATAAATTCTTGAACAAGGTCTTTAAGATGTTCCCACAAAAATATCTTGACATGATGAGTAATGTGACCTCCTCAAGTGAGCAAATCAATGTGCAAAAACAACAAGGTGGTGAGCTGTTAAGTTTCTCTCCACATCCAAACGAAGAAAATGTGCAACAAGAAACTCAACCTACCTTGATGAGTAAACATGCTTCAAAAGCATTGATAGTGACTATTCCTCAAAAGTCACCATTTGAAACAATAAATAATCTATTATTTAATACAACACCTGCAACACAAGATCAAATGAGGGCCACACAAATATTGATAGTTGTCCCTCAACATGAAGTGGTTCCTCGCATGCATAAAATTGGATCAAAATCTAAGATGCAAGAAAGCTTTACGACTGGAATGCCTGATCTCACCAATGTCCAAAACAATTCCACAATGCAACAAAGTTCCTATGTCCCATTAAGTTCAATATATTTGCCAAATACTCAAGTACCTGTTATGCAAACTATTGTGATAGATCCTTTGATAATGGCAACACAAAGAGCTACAGATAGTGGTTTGCAGCAACAACAAATGTTGCAACAATTGGGGAATGCACAAAAGGCATAATTGAATGTGCAAACAAGCAATGCACAACAACAACAATATCGCATTCAACAACAAGTTGCAGCGCCTTCTACACCATTACAAGTTAATGCAAACTTGCAACCACCATAATGGATTGGACAAACAACACAACAAGTCAATGCAAGTGTCATACCCCATCTTAAGGAGAAACAACAAAAACCTCCCAAACAAAGTTTTTTTCAAATGATGGGATTTACATCAAGACAACAACAATTGGCACAAAGTCAACAAATTTCGATTCGTCAGCCTCAACAACAACATGTGCCTCAATATGTGCCAAGACAAACAAGTTATCATACTTCACAACCATAATTGATGTCTGTGCAATATCAACAACACCCTCAATTGCAATATCAACCTAGGCTACAAACGATGATTCCACCACAAGAAGCACGACAACAAGGTCAATATCAAGGCATGGCACAACCATAGCAATAAGAGCTATATCAAGACCTTTATATGCCAGAGACACCAAAGACAACAATTTCTGAGCATCAATAGCCAATGGAGAACAAGATGTATCGACAAAGCGTACACCCAAGAGTTAATGATGAACTTCCAAAATCTTCACTACCTAACGCATTTGCACAACAGCTTGAGAAGTTGCAATGACAAGTCGACGCATTAGAAACCAAAGGAACAAAGAAGTTGTACACAGACCAAGATTTATGTCCTAATCCATTTGACAAGAGCTTGTACATGCCTCCCTTCCCTAAGCATTTTGAGGCACCTAATTTTGAGAAATATAAAGGGAATGACAATCCAAAAGACCACATTCGAGCATTTTTTGCGGCATGTACTGAAGTGAGTTATGAGGAAACATATTTAATGTGCTTATTTGCATGAAGTCTCACAGGACAAGCCATGGATTGGTATTCGCATTTGCCAGGGAATATAAAGACTTGGTCGAAATTGGCTCAAAAGTTTATATCTCACTTCGCATTCAACATTGATAGTGAAGTGACTATGTCAGATTTATGCAACACCAAGAAAAAGCAAGGCGAACCATTAGTGACTTTCTTGCAATGATGGCGAAGCTTGTATAGTCATTCTTCCCTAGATATACCTGAAGAACAACAAGTGAACTTATTTATTCAAAATTTGGTCCCAGAAATGATGTATGAACTCAAATTGAAAAGTCCCAGTACCATTGAGAAACTCATTAAGAAAGGGATGAACATTGAAACTGCTCTTGTAGCTAAGGGAATCATTAAGCTCAACAAAGACAGTGACAACACAAACAATTTAGGGGACAAAAATAGATTTTGGTACAAAAACAAGAATTTCACTAATGATGGAGTTGTTGACGCAAGAGCGGTGAATGCAAATCAACCCTCATTCACAATAAAGAAATTGATTGCTCCTAATATGTCAACTATGGAACAAAATCAAACACCAGTGAGCAATGTTACTCAACAGCCACCATATCAACAATACACTCAACAATATAATCAACAACAAGGTCAGCAACAAAACCAGCAATGCAAACCTTTCCGATCAAGGTATGGACCTCCTCGATAGTTCATGCCATTGGGAGAGCCTATTGAGTTGGTAATGAAACAATTAATACAAGCAAAATTTATCAAGTTACCAGATATCAAGGTAGAACCATTGGTAAAGCCGCATTGGTGGAATGAAAATGCATATTGTGAATACCATCGGTCAAAAGGACATAAAAATGCATCGTGTTTTCAATTGAAACATATGATTCAAGACTTGTTAGATCAAGGAGTAATTGAGGTAGACCCACCCAACGTGACCTCTAACACTGATCATACAATTTTCAAAACTCCTTTGCTTGATCATGACAAGGGTAAAGCATCTTCTTCAAACTCTACCCAAACAACAAATTATGCAAATACTGGTTATAACAATGTCATCAATTGTTTTTTAGTGTCAAATGAGTATGTTTCCACCATAAGAATAAAGGGACAAGATCCTTCTTGCATGGTCACCACTCGTCGATCTAAAATAGTCCTGAAAGGAGCTCCTGCAACTCCTCCCAAATCAACTCCAGTGAGTCAGTATAATCTTCTAGATCATTTGGGAAAGACACTTGCACAAATATCAATCCTTGAGTTGTTGAAAATGTCCCCTATGCATCGCACAGTCCTAGATAAAGCTTTAATTGGGTCCACTGTCCCAACAGACATTGATGTTGACCAGTTTCAAGCCCGAATTGGACATCTAGCTGTTTCCCAACACGTTGCCTTTTCTGATAACAATATTTCACTTGATAAGATCCCTCATAATGATCCATTACATCTCAAAGTCTTTGTCCATAATTGCAAAATCTGATGAGTCTTGATAGATGGCGGAGCAAGTCTTAACATTTGTACCCTGAGAGTGGTCATTGGTCTTGGTTATATAGAAAATGACATTGATTCTTCCAGAAGAATAACAATCAAAGCATATGATGATGCTGAGAACCCATCTAAAGGGATAATTTCATTGCTTATCAGAGTTGATCCAGTGATAGAAAACACTTTCCTACAGGTCCTAGACCTCAATCTCCCTTACAATATGATTCTTGGTCATTCGTGGATCCATGCAATGAAAATAGTTCCATCCACTTATCATCAATGTTTAAAATATCCTTACAATGGGACTGAGATAACCATTCCAGGAGATCCTAAGCCATTTCAATTTTTTGCTAATCTAAAGGATTCCCGGCAGCAACAAGTCCCAGTCAATAGAGAGGCCCACTCACATAATTATGTGGATCCTAATGAATTGTTAGATGTTGTCAAAGGAAAATTGAAGATACATGACCAAGGATGCGGAGAGTATTCAATGGCTCAAACATTCCTCATTGGGAATTTACCAATATCTCCAAAATCACATGGCAAACCACATTTGTTGCAAAAGGAACCTAAGATAGTCATTCAATATCAGCCCCCCGCTACATTTACAAGATGGGGTGAACTTGATAAAGAAACTTTGGATGATGATGTCATAGATTGGATTTATAAGGATCCAAGTGAGACACCACCTGTCAGGTTTCCAGTGGAGTGGTATGGCAAAGGATTTACTATGTTGTAGAAGAAAGGATATGATGGCTACAGTGGCTTGGGCCCTAACAAGAAAGGAAGACTAGAACCTATTATACCCAAGATGCGACCTCCAACTTTAGGGTTAGGTTTTGTACCATTGCAAATTAGACCCTCATCTACCAAAGTGACCATGTGTAGAAAGGGGTGTGACTCTGATGATGAAACAACACCTGAGGATACCCGACCTGAAACTAATTCCAATGAATGGGAGTGGAGTTCCTTTTCTTCTAGCTCCTATGCCCTTGACAATGTTTTCCTTGACCTTGATGATTTTCCCATGGAAGACAAACATGAAATAACTCCCCCTCCTAAAAAATGTCCTAATGCTTGGATAGAGTCATTCTGGGACCCAAGCTCCGAATCAAATACTAGCAGTTTAGATAGTGATACCATGGACGTTTACATCTTTACCATCTCGGCCCTCTCTCTCCTTAAAACCGATGATGACATGCCCCTTATCTATCCATAGCTTATCCAACATGACCAACAAGAACCACTCACATTAGATTGTTTTCAAAATGATGAAGCAATTGCCAAATTTCTGGGACTACGGGAAGGCATACCACAAGGTGATCATAAGGCAGGGTTTACTATTGATCTAGATTCCACAACATATTTTGGGGAGTCAAATCCATCTTCTATCCATAAAAATGAAAAAGAAAAAGTAAAAATTCAAATGAATAGGTCTTTGAGTGAAAACCGTAAGGCACTCTCTGATCATAAAAAAGTAAAAATAAAAGAGGTACCTGTGGGTGAAAACCTCTCTGAGGCACCCAAAGGTGGAAGATTGGACGTACCCTCATCAAATCAGGATAAATCAACATTGCTTGTAGAAATGACCGAAGAGATAAATTTGGGTACACCTGACAACCCTAAGGTCATTCATTTCGCTGCTCCTCTATCAAAATAGGAAAAGATAGATTTTGTAAATTTCTTTCTTGAGAAGAAGATCAGTTTTACATGGTCCTATGCAGATATGCCCATCCTTGATCTAGAACTAGTCCTTCATCACTTGCCATTAAAATCAAATGCCAAGCCCGTCAAATAGAAACTTAGAAAGATGCATCCCCAGGTGGCTCTCTTAGTCAAGGTAGAACTAAAAAATTACTAGATGTGGGCTTTATCAGACCCATTGATTATGCAGACTGGATTTCAAATTTGGTACCAGTTAGCAAGGTAACTGGGGACATCATAATCTGTACAGACTTTAGGGATCTTAATAAAGCATGTCCTAAAGATGACTTTCCACTGCCAAATATTGACATCATAGTTGACATGACTGCCAGATATGAGATGCTATCATTGATGCATGGTTTTTCTAGATATAATCAAATTCACATTGCTCCTGAAGATCAACATAAGACTGCATTCACATGTGCTTGGGGTACTTACTGTTGGAATGTGATGCCCTTTGGTCTTAAAAATGTTGGCACAACATATCAAAGATCTATGACGACAATTTTCCATGATTTTATGCATACTTTGATGGAAGACTATGTTGATGACCTATTATGCAAATCTGTCACAAGAGATAGTCATTTATCCATCCTCGGCCCAATCTTTGACCGAATGGAAACCTACAAGCTCAGACTCAATCCAAAGAAGTGTGTCTTTGGTGTCACAGCCGGCAAATTATTAGGGTACATTGTTTCTCACAGAGGCATCAAATTTGACCCTGCCAAGGTTAAAGCAATAATGGATATGCCTCCTCCTTCCAATCTTCGTCAGCTAAGAAGTCTGCAAGGAAAGCTATAGTCAATCCGCTGGTTTATAGCTCAATTATTTGCTATCGCCACCTATTCTAATGCCTCCTATAGAAGGGAAGCCATTCATATTGTATATTTCTGCAACTAAAACAGCACTAGGAGTTCTCTTGGCCCAACAGGATGAGAAAGGCAAAGAGCAGGCTATTTATTATATCAGTCGGACACTAGTGGGCTATGAGCTGAATTATTCAACTATTGAACGGGCATGTTTAGCAGTGGTCTTTGCAACACAGAAGCTTTGACACTATATGTTAAATCATCAGACATTGTTAGTTGCAAAAATTGATCCCTTGAAATACTTGCTTAGTAGGGTAGCTTTGACAAGTCGCCTAGCAAAGTGGGTTATGATCCTCAGTGAGTTTGATATTGAGTACATGGAGTGAAAGGTAATAAAAGGACAAATCATAGCGGATCAACATGCTGAGGCTCCTATTTATGATGATCATCCCATGTTGACTGATTTTCCAGATGAATCAGTCTTTGCTCTCACATCTTCTAATGAATGGAAGTTATATTTTGATGGATCCCATACCAAGTTCAGGTCCGGAGCAGGTATATTGTTTGTCACCCCTCAAGGTGATGCTATTCCCAAATCCTATAGAATAACTTTCCATTGTACCAATAACATTGCAGAATATGAAGCTCTAGTCATAGGACTCTGAGTAGTGGTCCACTAGAACATCACACATTTACAAGTCTATGGAGATTCTCAGTTAGTCATCCATCAAGTGAATGATGACTATGAAACAAAAGATGAAAAGCTTAATCCCTACAAGCATATGGTAGATTTCTTCAAGACAAAATTTATGGCTATCCATTTCAGTCAAGTTCCAAGAATTCAAAACAAATCGGCAGATGTTATGGCAATGATTGCTTCCATGTTAAATATGCCCCACAATATGGACAGATGTGAATTTTTGGTCGAACAGTTGCTTGTCCCTTCCTTTGAAATTCTAACAACAGATGTGATGTGTGTTCTTGTTGGTCCTAATTCCCTATGGTACAATGACATATATCAATATTTGAGATCCCAAACCCTACCACCTAACCTTTCCTCTAACCAACATCGAGCCTTCATCCGCTAGACAGCCAAATATGTCATCATTGCTAACACCCTTTACCGTCATTCCTTTGACCACACCCTCCTTAGGTGTTTGGATTTTGAGAAAGCACAAACAACTTTACACGAGGTTATTGATGGTATATGTGGGGGCCATTTCAATGGTTTGAGCTTAGCCAAAAAGTTGGTTCGTGTTGGGTATTATTGGCCCACTCTAGAAAAGGATGTTCATGATTTTGTCAAGAAGTGCTACAAATGCCAAATCCATGGAAATTACATTCATGTGCCAGCCCAAGAGCTTCATTTTGTCATATCTCCATGGCCCTTTTCTCAATGGGGATTGGATCTTATTGGCAAGATTCACCTGACATTTGCAAATGGACACAAGTTTATCATTACAGCCGCAGAGTATTTTACAAAATGGATCGAGGCTATCCCCATGACTTATATCACTGGTGTTCAAATTTCAAAGTTTCTACTGAACTATATCATATGTAGATATGGGGTTCCCCTTGCAATAGTCATAGATAATGGTCGTCCTTTCAAAAATAAAGATGTCAAGGAACTCTATGAAAAGTTTCGCATCCAACATCGTTTCTCTAGTCCTTATTATCCACAAAGTAATGGTCAAGTTCAAGCATCAAATAAAACCATCATTAAGATCTTGAAAAAGGTCGTCAATGACACTGGTCAAGATTGGCATGTACAATTGAATCCAGCACTATGGGCTTATCGTACTTCCATCCGCACACCTACTGGCACAACACCTTATTCCTTGGTGTGCGGTGCAGAAGCCATTTTACCCTTGGAAGTGGAGACCCCTTCTTTGCATGTTTCCTTGCAACATCTGATTGATGATGAAATGCATAGAGTCTCTCGGTTGGATCAACTTGAGATGTTAGATGAGAAACATTAGATAGCCCTGACACATTTGCAAGCATATCAAAACTGTCTCCATCGCTCTTATAATAAGAAGGTCAAAGTTTGACACTTTGAAGTGGGAGATCTAGTTTTAAAGGAAAACCCCAAGAATGCACAATCTACTAACATCATCAAAGGAAAGTTTGAACCTAATTGGGTTGGGCCTTTCATAGTTACTGCAGCCTATGGCTCGGGGGCATATCAACTTGCCACCCCAGAAGGTGAACCTTTGTCAGATCCAGTCAATAGTATGCACCTTCACAAGTACTAGGCATAGTTTTCTATCAGCAGATCTTCAAATATGATCTTGAAAAAATACAAAAAAATCAAAAAGTGAAAAAAATACAAAAAAAGTGAAAAAAAAAAAATTTGAAAAGACAAACAAAAGTAAAGCAAAATTCGCCCTCTAGTGAAAACTTGGCAAACAGGCACTTTGGGCAAGTACCATGGTGAAAACCTGGCAAACGGGTGCCATGTGTAAAAGATTATTGCTTCGTCATCTATCATGACCCCTAGCTATACTTTCTCTCTGTGGGTTTATCACGCTTATCCTTGTCCTGACCCAATGTTTTGTTCCAGGCCTGTGATTGGTCAACATCATTGTCTTGCATACTCACGTTTCCAGTCCTTGTGCATATGTTTCGGTCCTGGTCTCTATATATGTGTTTCAAATGTTCATTGGGTGCATGCCCCTTGTCATGATCAATTACTGGAGCTTTAAAAATCAAATAATATCCTAAAACAATTAAAAAAAATTGAAAAAATGTCCTAAAATAATTCAAAAACATTCATATAATGTCCTGAAAAAATCCCTAAAAAGTCAAATAAAGTCCTAAAAAATGAACAAAACATTTCAAAACATCAAAATCCAAAAACAATTTCTTTGGCATTTTGCATTTTGTCTGTAAATGATCTCCTTTGTGCATAGATAGATCGCTGAGCATACCTCCAATGACTCTCAATCACAACATTGCACTTTACTACAAATCACGCATTAACAAATGAACTTTTTCAATCAAACCAGACATTCAAACTGATCACAATTGTCATATCAATCAATCAACATCAATATCATTTGTCCTTGCCACTACTATCATGGGTCTTATACAAGGTGTGGTATGCTCAAAACTAGACTATGTCCTGTCTTAGACAAGGTACCGCATTCCCTGAAACTAGACAACATGATCGTCCTATCAACACTTTCAACTTTTGACAATGAAGATCAAGATGTTTGTTTGACTTGTTGGAATTAGCGAGTCTTATCATTTATTGATTTATCTTCGATCATGTTCCTATGTTTCTCGATGATGTCATTGAGTGATTTAGAGTGACCAGGATGGTTCATGGTCCTTTTTTTGTGGTGTTTGCTATTTGTGGAATGTTTGTCACAAACTAGGGCAACTATATCATTGGGTGTTTGTGATAAGTACGTTCACTTTGTGAACACCGCACATACCTCGACCCTTGATGTATGTACCCTAGGATGATTCACTCATTCCTTGTGTGTGATATGTCTATCTTTTGCAAAAGGGGTTGTGTTTTAGCTATGGCGTTCAATGCCATGATGCTCTGCATCCGTTTTGCTACATTAAATAAAGGTTCTCACCTACAAAGTGCATTGGTGAAAGCAATTTTTTCTTCGCCTCTAACTATCCTCTGTCTAATTTCTTCTTACTAACATTTCTTTCATCAGTTTGGGCAGTCAATTCAGTCTAGTTCTCCGATCTCCAAAAACATAAGTTGCATCCTGCATTCATTGATTAGTACATTTGCATTATATCAAGTCTATATCAAGCATTTTATCCATTTCATATTATAAATGCATAAAAAACACATAAAAATATATCCATACATGTTCCACAATGGTACATAAATAGTGCATAAGCCATCCATACATGGAAAATAACCATAAGCCATAACACATTGCATCCCATCATATAGCTGCATATCATATCATATCTCAAAACAATATCGGAGTACAAAATTGGACTGTCTGTCCTAAGTATGGCCTACAGGCTGACTACATAATGTCACCCTATATCTGTCTCTGTCATAAGGAGCATGCACCTTTGTCACTGGGTGCTCCCTCTGTCCTCCTCATCCTTGCCATGTCTCAAGGATGATGTCCCTCCTACCCCTGGTCTTGGTTGTGGTGGTCTCCTAGGTCCACTCACCCCCATGCTGCTCACTGACCTCCGAGAACGTGGCCTACTCTCTGTCCTTGATCGTGCCTGATATGATGCTGCTCTCTACTTTGGTGGAACTGCACTCTCATATAGTGTCCTCCAATGGCGTATCTCCACTCTGGTCTCTATCAACATCTGTGCCATCTCACATGCACTAGCATCTCTAATTGACCCAATATACTCAGTCACTCTCTGCTCTTCTTGCTATGCCTACGCTATTGTTGTATCTTGCGCCGTTGTCAGTCTAGCTATCTCTGCTCTAAACTAATCCTTCTCTATCCTCAAGATATCATTTTGTCTCTCTAATGTGGCAATGTGATCATGCTAACTCACTATGGTGGCCCTACCTATCTCCATCTCCTCTATGCTAACTGTCTCTAGCTCTATGGGTATATCCTGCAATGCCTCCTGATCGGCTAGATCTGGCTCATCCTCCTTGTCCTCATCATCACCTTCATCCTCCTCATCCCCCTCATCCTCATCATCTCCCTCATCCTCATCTCTGTCCTCATCATCTCCCTCCTCATCTCTAGTGAGTGGGAAGTCGTGTCTCCTCAATACCGGAATATCAGGATCTTTCAATGGCACTGGCCGTCATCATGCAAACCATCGCTCATACTCCTCTATCATCCCGATGTCCACCACATCTGATCTCCAATCCCACTATCTCTACTGTAGCTGTGTGAATTTAGCATATGCTATGTGTGGCTGAATCATCCTCCCCCACTGACTCGTCTCTCTGTGAGATCGAGCAAAGTGTGCAGTCCCTCTAGGTACATCTTGCCTCTCTCCAAACTATCATTTGACTCTCTCTGGTAGGTACATCTCAATTACTCTCCAGCAATTCACTACTCGCCCAATCAGTTATCTCTTCTATCTGCAATACAGTATCTCCTTACTATCATCTAACCATCCAGGGCAATCAAGATATGGCCTCCATGTGAACTCTCTCAATCTATCTAGCTCATGTCGCCAATACAATATGTATCCAAAAGGACCCTGTCTCAACATACCCCCATAACTATACACATATGGTCAATGTGGTACTACCTGTCTCTTTGCAATCGGTTGACATATGGCTATGTGCTCAAATGCCCATACCTGTAATAGTGTGACCCCACAGCTCAAAGTTTGCACTCCCTGATATGCTATCTAATGCAACTGAAAATATAACATAGCAAGCACACATGGTCCCCATGCATACACAGTCCCCTCTATAGCTATCCACTCTAGCACTCTTCCCCATCCAATAGGGAATCCATGTCCTCATTTGTACCCTGCTAATAGGCATGCTATAACCACGGCTATCACCACATATCGCTGATCATACTCTGCTGCCATGGTCTCCTAGCCAATCTCCCTCTCTACAATATCTAGATCATCTATGTCACACTCAAATAATCTGCACAAAGCATCTCTCCCTATCACTGGGTCATACTCTATCATCTCCCCATGAATCAGAATGTGGAGGATATGCCATACATCCTCTAGTGTCACTGTCACCTCTCCTATCAGCAGATGAAATGAGGAAGTCTCTGAATGCCATCGCTCTGCCAATGCGGTCAGTAGTCCTGTGTTTTCCCTAATCTCAGGCATAAATGTAATATAGTATAATCCAAGTCCTGCTAATGTATCTCTATCTGTGCTCCTGAGTCTATGTCATAACATGAAGCAGTCAAGTCGGTTCTCCTGCATAATCAGTGGATACTGTTGACTCTGCATCACAATTGGGGCACACTTTGTCAGTTTTAGGGTTTCCTCCTACGGGTTGCATTTCCTTGTTTCATCCACCAATCAGGGTGTTTCTTATCTATTTTGACCTATCCTACCCTTATCCCCCTTTTTCAGGATCATCCACGTGCTATTTTCGGTCAAATTAGGGTTCTTAGTGCACAACTGCGCCTGTGTACCCTATTCTGTGCCTATGCAGCATCAAGTTGCGCCTGTGTACCCTACACAAGTACAGAACATCCTACACAAGTGCAGGATGTGCCCACACAGGCACATAAGTCCTTTTTTTTCATTCCCTGTGGGCCCCGCAATGTCCCGCAATCCAGTACAATTCATGCAATTGACAATATGAGTTTTTGAGATACATACCACTTCTATCATGTTGTCCAGTTTTTTGTAGGTGTGTACACATTCCTCAAGATGATCTTCCATTGGAATGTTCACCATCTCTATACAAGGGTCTTTTTCCAGAGCAACAAATCCTCCACTTTGGCTAGTGCAAATGAACTCTTTTCCTTCTCCTTGTCTCATTTATAGATCTTTGTCACTACATAGATGGATGTGCATCCTCTCCATCTTATGTTGGTCATGGTCTTTTGCACCTTCCACTACTTGTCATTTGTGTCTCCGACCTCCGATCTTTCATCCGTTTGCTCCTATCATTTTCTATCATTCTTATCGATCAATTGGCCTCTTTTCTGGATGTTTCCGGCCAATTCCTCGAGGGGGCATGCATATGTCATTGTCATTGTCTTTGAAACAACACTTAGAATCACATTGTCTCAAAGAGGGGCAAAATGTAGATGTCTAAAAATGGTCAACGCTTGCAGAGTCATACTTTAACATTTGCGCATTGCCTTATTTTAGGGTTTTTGCGGTGCATTAACATTTCTCCTATATTGTGCACTTGGTCTTTATCATTTGCAAGCATCGAGTCCTTCTTCTGCATTTTTCATTTGTCTAACTTTCGAATTTGGTCTTGTAGATAATAATCTTCAATCATGATTTTGGTTGATCTTACCCTGTCGCATAAATGTGCATGTTCATTTGTCATCATTTTGGACATCGTCAATCCTAATCAATGATAGAATCAGGTTTTTGTCCTCTTTTCAATCTCATCATCTTGTGATCGATTTGTCATCGATCATTGTCATTTTCAATCTCGTCATTTTGCGATCGATTTCTCATCGATCGTTGTCATTTTTCAATCTTGTCATTTTGTAATTGATTTCTCATTGATCGTTGTCATTTTCAATCTTGTCATTTTGTAATCAATTTATCATCGATCATTGTCATTTTCAATCTTGTCATTTTGCGATCGATTTGTCATCGATCGTCGTCCTTCTCAATCATGTCAATTTGGAACAATTAGTCATTGTTCCTCGTCAATTGGCGCATTTATCAATCAAATCATTTATCAGCATTGGTCCTTTTGATAATCAGAATCATGATCGAATCGACATCAATTATCTTTTCTCAAGACCTAATTGTCGTCCTTGCATTTCTAATTCATCTTCTAAGGTTTCATGATTTATTCATTTAATCTTGTTTGTCATTTTCCCTCTAGGTTAAGAAATTTATTTATTTATCCTAAGTCTTCTTGTCACAATTAAATATTTATTCAATTGGCTAACTAATTCTTCTCTCTTTTTGTGAATTAATTAATGAATGAAAAATTATTAATTAATTTACCTAATTTTCCAATTTACTAATTTCTCCTAATTCCTAATTTTCTAATTTTCATCAATTTTCTCCTATATTTCCCCTAATTTCATGGGAATGACATAGCAATATTTGTCAATTTTGTCATAATTTGTCAATCAATCAATTTTGCATAGCAACTTTGTCAATTTTGTCATAATTTGTCAATCAATCAATCTTGCATAGAAAGTGTCAATTTTGTCATAATTTGTCATATTTGTCATTCTTGATTTGAAATTTCCTTTCAAATCTCTTCATGCTAATCTTGTCTTTTCTCTAATTTATCTATAAGTTGGATGAATTTCTTCAATCATGCCCTCCCCCCCCCCCCGATCAATCAATCACGCTTCTAGTATCCTTACGCTGTCATCTCATCTTGTCAATCTTGCTTTCATGCTATACCTTTGCATTTGTAGGTGAGATCCACAAACAAAGCAATTTGAAGGAGAAAGAAGGACAATGGAGAATTCTGGAGGAGATATTCACATTTGGGATGGTTTGCATTTGATTTGAATGTCTTATTTCCATATCTCTATTGAATGTAATTAGGATTGTTATCATTGCAATCTAGTTTTTATGATTGACCTAGTTTAATATCTTATTTGCTTTGATGAATTCCAAATTCCTATCTACACCTAGAGGAGAATTCTGCAAGTAGGAGAACATAATGCCATTGCAAGCCTACCAAGTAGAATAACCACAAGTTCCAAACTTGTCCCAACAAATCCTTATGTCCCCCAGGGCATAGAAGCCAACAAAATCCCCTTATGACTGCCATTGCATAAACAAAACACTATGCAACAAAGGTCCCATAATCCCTTGTGTATCACTCTCTTCCAAAGAGAGCCTCTACACTCTTAGGCTATCAAACAACCCTTCATCCCAAGGCTACTCTACACTCCCAAGGGTGAGTATGGCCTTAAAACACCCAAAACAATAACATAAATACATTCAATAAAAAAAAATACACAAGGAAGAACTCAACATCTTCCTAAGCTTACTAAGAAAACAACAATGGAAAACAACAAACAGTCTTTTCAAATTTACAAAACAACATACATGAGGAAGTATTCAACCAACCTTAAAACTACAAATGGGATGAATAAAATTTTGTAGGAGAGTTGCCCCAATTGACTATCTTTTTTCCATCACAAAACTTAGCCAAAATTTACAAAATCCAAAATCCAATTTCTGAAGAATCTATGTCTCCAAAAATGGAGAGTGGGTGATCAAACTTCTCCCTCCCAAACCATTCCCTAAGAAGACACTCTTCACTCTTTCCAATCCTCTTGAAAAGGGTGAAGGATGTTCATAGGTTGGTCTTCACAACACCTTACAAGCTCTCTAGCCAAGGCACCTCAAAAAGGTAAAAGAGAATGGGGAAGAGCAATGTCACTCATGAGGAAGGTTGTCTAACCTAGGTAAGATCCTCAAAAGTTGAAATTCGGCCATCTTGAAAAACTCAACTTTTGGGATGACTAAACAATCCCTAGGGAGTGGACACATGGCTAAAATTGGCCTTCATCCATAGGTACATCATATGGCCCATTAAAAATGCCCCTAACTTGACCTTAGGAGTTAGTTTAACCCTCTAGAAACTCACTCAAAGTTTACCTACGGGTCAACCCTGAGTTGACCTTCCTAATGGCTCCCTATCCAAGACTTTCTTGGGACCATACTAGGATATTTGAAAAATGCATTGGTAAAACAAATTCCTTCCAAGGGACATGTCACTGCCAACTCACTTTACCACACATGTGTCAAGTGACACCATAAAATTACACATCACTTAAATACACATGGCAATGCCCCTTTTTTTGGAATTAATAAATTAAACAATTTTCAAATTAAACACACATCCAAGCATAAACATCTACAAATTAAAACACATTTACACACGAGGTGTTGTCTCTCGAAATAGACAACCCTTGGCTTCACAAACGCACATAGGTTTAGGCTTGGTTCTCCGAATAGTTTCCATGGTCACATGGATTAGTTTTCCTGCACATCTCACTTTGCACATTAGTAACCACAAATAATCACATTTAATATCAACATATGAAAAGAATACAATTCAGACACTTTGCATACAATTTCAATCATAACGATCAATTTATCATTTATCCAATAAAATCCACATAAACCAATTTACTCAAAAGGCATCATCATAATCCTCATGAAACTCAATCATTAATACGGAATGCACCCATGTTTTCTAAAATCATAATGAAGTACTACAAATTCAGAGATAACTAACATACATCATATCAAGGTTATCCAATCAGTGGATCATATAGAATCTAAATCCATAATGAATCAAAAGGTGCACTGCAAGGTAAAATGATTCCATAACATGGTTCAATTATTCTTCTCACTAATTTATCTGTCTAATATAGCCCATGCTATTGAATTATAGCATCTATTAATAAGGTCAACCATGGTCAAACTAGGTTAACCAGAGCTTAATCGAGGAGGGGCTCTACATCCTCCCCCCTAGGGTTTGACTTACTCCCGAAAGTCACATGACTAGGATACGAAATATAAAGTTTCCCAAAATTTCACTAAATTACTTTGAATCTTGTCTTACCTACTAGAAAGATGCAATACTAAAATCAACCTACTTTCGTAATAGCTTATTTCCTCCATAAGGTACTTATCTATCATTTTTATTACATTTTCCTAAGTTCTACTTTACACATTCTGTAATTACTTTAAGTTAATGCACCATCCAAATCGTATCAATACAACACATCATCATCTTCCATTATCTAGGTTACACATATTAGGTTACTTATTAAATTTTCTAGGAGTCATATTTTGTCAAGGATTTGTTTAAAGCATGTTTATCCCCCTGCAATTTTCATCCATTGCATGTTACCAAAGATAATTGACATCATAACTTACTTTATCCAAAGTGAATCTTCTTATTTTACATCAAGGTGCCTCATAAGGGTGTTAATTACATATTTGTTAAACCACCCTAGGTGCATGATTTCTTCCCACATCATAGGGCAACAAGGTGTAATTAAATCTAGGTTTTTATTTTCAAATTTGCCCATAAATAGGGTTGTTTTCTACCTCTAGGGCTTACAATGATTAGACTTCTAGGCACTAAGGTTAAGTTACATAGGTTACACTAATCGTAAACCCAAATATTAAGGTATATAACAATCCCATTCTAAGGGAGTGATGAAAAATAATTATACTTAATTTAGATATCATCCATGCAGTCATCTCCATACACATGCCAAATTAACAAGTCTACAATTATCAGCACTTTCACAATTCCTTCACACTTTTGTTATTAATTTTCTTTCTTAGATTAACCACAAAGACTTTTCATTTAAGAGGATATTCCTTCCATTATCTTAATTTGATATAATACTTTTTATTTACTCCTTGTGCCTAATTTCACTTCGTGCGGTATTCTCCCTTGACACACTATCAATGGTTCAACAAACATGATAGACATTACTCTAATCACATTACTAGGGCTAGCTATATCAACATTCAAAATGACCACTTGACACTTTAAAAGATCAAGGTAAAAGTTACATTTGCCAAGTCCAATCAAAAGAAGAAAAATGTCACCAATCGAAAAGTATTAAAATTAGCAACATGGAAAGTGCCATAGCTCAAATGAAAAGAAACATAAATTTAGTGATCCTTCCATCATAAAAAAATATATAAAAGAAATTACTAGCCCCAAAGTCACAATATACTATTCAAAGAAAGTCGAAACACTGTCGAATCAAAACTCAAAACAAGGTGACCATTTTAGGCACACTATAGGGAGTAACCGCAACACATCACCCAAGATCATGATGAATACTAAGAGGGGGGGGTGGGTGAATTAGTATACCAAAAATACTGTAATCAATCTTTTAAACAGTTTAATAGATAATCTGTGCAATAGATTCACTAATAAATTGGTTAAGATAAGTGCAAACCAAATAGAAAACAAAGCATTCACCCACAAGAGCACAATCACCATAACACAAGATATTTGATGTGGAAACCCAAATGGGAAAAACCACGGTGAGATGAAACTCACAAGTAACTATCTGCAGAATAGAAACCAGACTGATTAAGGTCAGACTGGTTAAGGTCATACAATGTTCTTCACCAAAATAGATCCTATTAGAAATCTAGATCTCTGTTAGGAGATAAGTCCTGTTAAAGACTACCTTGTTAAAGGATTTCAGATCCACAGTTGTGAACCACCTTGTTAGAGGATTTACAAAGGCTTTGCTGAGTCTACCTGATTAAGGGTTTCAAACTTGTCGAAGATACTAGTAATCAACAAGTGAATGATCTAGATAATAGCACATTATGCTTAGTTAGATCCTTGACAACTCATTGTTAATGCATTTCAGCATTACTTCAATCTTCAATATCTCCACACTCTAACTCTTCACACAGACCTAATCCTCTCTTCAATGATCGCACATAACCTTTTCTATTCTATGTCTCACACACATTATCTCATACATGCAAACCCTAGACATGATGTCCTTATAAAGGAATCTAATTTCATGTTGGTCCAATAGAATTAGACTACAAGTTCCTAGGTTTAGTGCATCTAGACACATTTGGTAACATGGCACAAAATCATGGCCAAAGTGTTAGTGGATGATAACTCAGCATACATTATAGTAATACTAGTTGGTAACTCATCACAGAGTAATACCGGTTAATATAATATTCCGATTATCGGTTGTCAAAAATGAAGACTGGTAGATCATTGTGTTTCGATTAAAAGTTAACTACCACTTGGTTCCTTCATACCACTTGAGATCCTCGAACTACTTGGGGTCTTCATACCGCTTGGGATCTTTAGTCAATCTGTGATCGGTAAACCATCTTCTACAAAATACCGATAGTCTAAAGACTATACATTCAACAATACACAATACCGGTTGGAGTAATTACTAGTTGAGCATAACTCATACATCAAGAGAGTGTGTGTCCATCAATGACAATCAAAACATCATCAAAATGCCAACAATCTCCCCCTTTGGCATTGATGGCAACACTTAGGAAAATTTTGACATCTAAGTGTTTTTACAACAAAAATGCCATAATGAAAATTACTCCCCCTAAGCATATACACTAATCCCCAAAATGGTAACATGAAAGTGCATGAAATAGTAACATTCACCAAAATTTTAATGTACACTACTCCCCCTTTGCCAACAATGATAAAGTAATCCAAAGTAACCCCTTTTTGCTTATGTAATAAAATAGACTAGATGTTCATGACAATAAGGAATGAAATTTCTCAAAAATAGATTTAAAGTTTTTGCACAAAAATCTTCATGTCCAATGTCCATGACTCAAGTAAGGAGGTAAGAACCTCAGTTTCAGTCTTCATTTGGAATGTCATTTCTTCCATTGCACCAATGGTACTCATCTCTTGAGTTACCGTGATAGCTTCGAAGTTGAGAAAACATTTCTGAAGAATCTGTAGTCTTGGCAATAGGAGCAGTTGAAGCTCCTACAAATCTTGAGTCTGGTTGTTGATCTCTAAGTCCATCTTGGCAGTCTGATGCTAATAATGATGAATGGTTTGTCCATAGGTAGTGAATGAATCATATGGCATCTTGAAATTGTTGATATATGCCTTTGACTCTGATTGGAGTTTAGCTTTCTGTTTAAGCACATCATCATAAAATAGATGGGGTTGGCAGATTTTACCCAATAGTAATTTACCTTCACCCATAGCAACACTGATATCATTCTACTACTTTAGTAGTTGTGTCCTCAGTTCATTCATTTCCTTGACTAAGGAAACATTGAGTTCCTTTTCATGGTTCTTCTTTGCATTTGCTTCAACAACATCTTCCAAGCATTATACCTGGTCCTCCACTATGGTACAAAGAAGTTTGAGCTTGGATAGAGAGGAATCGGTACTAGGGAGGTTGGTACTGGGAATTAGACTGGTAAGGGTGTCAACTGTAGTTTGTATGATATCCTATTCTTTCTTCCTTCACAATTCTTCTAGTCTCTCTTGTGCAAGTTTGATGCTTTGTAGTAGCTCAGACCCATCTACTGATTGAGTAAGACTTGTAAGAGTTAGATCAATAGGATTGGTGGAATCAACCTATTGGGTTTGATTACCGGTTTCCTTAGGAGTCTTCCCTCCTTCTTCGGTTTGGATCTCTTCTTGTTTTCTCTTCTCTGCTTCCTTCTCCTCTTCCACTCTTTTATTTTCTTCCTCCTTCTTCTCTTCCTCTTTCTTTTTCTCCTCTTCTTGTTTCTTCTCCATTTCTTTCTTCCTCTTGTCCTCTTCCTTCATTTTCTTCTCTTCTTCCTTCCTCTTCTCTTCTTCTTTTCTCTTATTTTCTTCTCTCTTCTCCTCTTTCTTCTTTTCTTCCTCTTTCTTCTTCTCTACCTCTTTTCTCTTATCTTCCTCTTTATTTTTCTCTTTTCTCTTGTCTTCCTCTTTCTTTTTCTCTAACTCTTTCCTCTTGATTTCTTCTTGCCTTGCTTTTTCCTCTTGTTCTTTCTCTATCTTCTCTTTGTCATGTTTCTCTTTTTCAGCTTTTTCCTTGTCCTATTTCTCTTTCATAGCTGTTTCTTTGTCCTATTTCTCTTTCTCTTTGTCAAGAGTGACATCCTCATTATCTAATGCATCAACATCAATAGGGTCAATTTGTTCTGTCACTCTTTCTCCTTGACTATCAAATACCTCATCTGGTTTGCCTGATGATAGGTTAGGTTCTTGTTCAGTCTTCTTAGTGGCTTCAACTACCCGGTGTATTTTGACAGCAACTTTAACATGTATATGTGTGTCCTTTTCCACTTCAGAAGCTTTACCTTCTAGTATCCTGAGTCTTCTCCTTCTCATGAAGAATATGCTTTTGTTCTTAACCATTATTTTGAATAATTTAGAATTTGAAGCATCAAGAAAGTATTGTGCAAAAATTTTCTCCCTGATCTCCTGTTCTCTCTCAATGGCAATGAACCATTTATTATCTAAAGAATTATACAAATAATCTGGTGTAACTGATCTAATCTTAGATGGCGACTGATCATTAATACATAAGTATTTAATGACTTCCTATTCTACCTCTTCTTTCTCATTATCATTAAAATCATCAAAATATTCTTTTAAATCATCAAGCAATTTCCTCCTAATGTTCTTAATTATCCTCTGACAATGTGGCATTGGCTTATAAGAAGAAATGTCTATATTTACCAATGTAGAAGTTGTTGGTGTATTACCGGTAGACTTCGTCTTTTTTCTTGATTGCCTTGTCTTCTTTGTTTGAATCTTCGGTTCAGTGTCTTCTTTCTTCGGTGAGTGATTCTTGGATTTCCACTTCCTCTCAAATACTTTAGCCAGAATGATTTTAGGTTTCTTTTTGGTTGGTGACCGCTTGGTCACTTTCGGATTGGCAGATGTAACCAGTGCAGATATTGATGGCACTGCTTTGCCCTTTTCTTGCTTCGATTCCTCAATCGATGTGACCCTCTCCAAGTAGGTACCAGTTCTCTTCTTCTTTGCATCCAATGGTGAGGCAAGTAGGGTAGAGGCATACCCGATCAATAAGTCATTCACCACTTCATACCCCATAGGGCCAACTACTTCATTTCTCAGTTCCACCACTTCCATTATGCAGTCATCTATCCTTATTGTGAAGTAGATGTCATCTTCATACATCTTCACAATATCACCAGATATCCTTATTCTCTGGTTCAACTTTCATTTGAATTAATCAAAATAATTGTTTACAACCTCATGATATCTAGTTCCTACTACTTGTAGACTTTCCTTAATTTTTTTGGAAACCGGTAGGTTAGCAGACCATTGAACATCACCTACTCCAGGGAAATAACCTTGAAAGTAGAAGAATAAACTGACCAGAAGTTGGCCAAACTTGAACCTTAGAGAATTGTCATGTTTGATGGACTTCAGATTCAATAGCATTTGCTTCTATAGATAGGTACATAGGTCAAATGTATTATCTTCCTTGATCATCCTGTAAGCAGCATTCACTGTAGCAGCAGGGACAAAATTCATTCTACTAGCATAAAATATCTAGTAACCAATCACCATGCAAGCATATTTTACTAGATCATCAAAGATGGTGTTGACGATCATCGCCCATTGGTCACTCACAGAACTAGTGAGCTTTGTCATTTCAGTTTTGGTGACCTTCCATAGAGTTGGTGCCTCTCTAATATTGTAGAAACTAGTGATGGCATAAATTGCTTATGGTGTGATGTCATGGGTTTTCTCAAGATACATCTTGTCACCATGCACTCTACTAAGGATGATGCAAATATGTTCTTCTATGAACTCTTCTAGAAAATATACTACATTGTGTAGTTTCATCTTCTCAAGGATAGTATGCTCAGATTTGATCTTGACTTAGTTGGAAATGAATCATTAGGGATCCTAGGTCTTCCAATTTACAGTCTATATACCTTGAAATATCTCCCTCAATAATAACTCCAACGGGTATCTGAGATAGGGCATTGTATTTCATTTTCTTTTGAAGAAATTTGGCTGAATCTATAGGTGCACTAGAACTAGAGTGTGATGTAGAAGCCATGATCAAATTATAAGTGAGAATTTTGGAAAATACCTTCACAAACTAGAATTTAGGTTTTCCAATGTTGTGCACAAAACACCTCTTCGGTTGCAAGTTCACCACTTAGAGTTCTTCACTGATTGCTTGAAGATGGTTGCAAGATTTCACACAAGATTTCGTCAACTGCTAGAGAAATCGCTCTAGTTGCTCTGCTCTTGACAAATTCTTCTTTCAAAAATAGATAAGTGAAAATGACAACAAAAACCCTTTTAAACAAACTCTCACCAAGCATAATAAATGCATCACCGCTAGGGCACAAACCCTAATTTTGCCTTTTACCACTTCAAGTCTTCTGCCGACTGACAGGTAACATATATTGGTTAAGGTCTTTACTGATATAAACTAGGGGTTCAAAATATTTCACTGATATGTTCCCCCCTAAGATTTTCTAAAGCTCA
The DNA here is from genome assembly GCF_030272615.1 of Cryptomeria japonica. Taxonomy (NCBI): domain Eukaryota; kingdom Viridiplantae; phylum Streptophyta; class Pinopsida; order Cupressales; family Cupressaceae; genus Cryptomeria; species Cryptomeria japonica. The sequence continues at coordinate 429,741,723 of NC_081409.1, read as the reverse complement.
ATTTGCTGGTTCAGAGACTTCCACACTAGGTGCAGAAGCAGGTTCATCCTGTGACTCTTCTTCTGATTTCTTTTTCCAAGTTTTATTCATTTCCACCTAAACGAATTCAAAATCAATCTTCCCTTCTGGAGTGATCAGTATATCATCTGATAGGTTCTTTCTTAGTTTGCAAGTTCTGGCAATGTGTCTCAGTTTGTCGCAATGATAGCATACCATTCCAGGTGTTCTCCATGGTCTGTTATTCATACTTTCATTCTTCCTTCTGCATGTTGCAGCAGTGTTACCGCTACCATGACAGATCAAACAAGTTTCTCTCCAACTAGTTTCTGCTTGATAACCACCTGACCGATGGTCATAGGTATTGTACCAGTTGGGATTCCAGTTCACAGAAGGTTCCGGGATGACTCCTTGAGTCCTTGGAGGATATCTCCCAGTGTTGTGCAAAACTGACCTACATTCAAATGCTCTATGCCCAAACTTGTTGCATGCATAACAATTTCCATTGAATCTATTGGATCTAGGCATATTTTTTTGAAATTAAGGAAAATTGTTGTAGGCCTTGCTTCTACACACATTGGCAGTATGTCCTTCTTTGAGACAACTAAAGCAAATGAGTTTAAATTTTTGCTTACCTTTATCCTTGGATGTCAGTTGCTTCTTTGATGTTTCATCTTTTATTCCAGAGGTCTCACCTTCCTCATACCTAGAGAAACCAAGTCCAGTGGTATTCTTTACTGGCTTTGTCGATTCTATCTTTTGCTCTAGCTTAGCAATACTCTTATTGAATTTGGCAAGAATCTCCTTTGACTTAGTAAGTTCCTTGGAAATAGTAGCATTGGATTCCATCAAGGTTGCATTCTTGGAAATAGCCATGTTTAGTTCACCTTGCATTTCTTCTTTTTCCACTTTACTCTCTTAGAGATGAGTAGTAAGGGAACTAATTTCTTACTTCAGCTTGGAGATCTCATGATCTTTGTCTTTTACCAGATCTTCATATTTCCTTCTATTCTCAAGCTCTTGACACATTCTGATAGTCAGTCCTTCCAACTCTTTTCTTAGATTGGCTTTAGATTCATTCAGTTTTTCAACTTCTTCAACTAGGGCATCCATGTCTGCTTCATCAGAAGAGCTATTTTCAGTGAGTTCCATCAGTTTCTCAGCATGCTCTTTGCTTTTGGCTAGAGAGGCTTTATACTTGACTTTGAGTTCATCATAGGCTCTCTCAATCTGAGTGAGACGATGAGTAAGTTCCCTCACACTATATTCCCCCATATCTCCTTCTAAGTGGTTAGACTTATAGAAAAGTTGGCTCTGATAGCAATTGATGAATACTAAGAGGTGGGGGTGAATTAGTATACCAAAAAATATGGTAATCAATTTTTTAAACCATTTAGCAGATAATCAGTGCAACAGATTCACTAATAAACCGGTTAAGATAAGTGCAAACCAAATAGCAAACAAAGCATTCACCCACAAGAGAACAATCACCATAACACAAGATATTTGACATGGACACCTAAATGGAAAAAACCACGGTGAGCAAAATCTCACAAGTAACTATCTGCAGAATAGAAACCAGACCAATTAAGGTCATACAATGTTCTTCACCAGAACAAATCTTGTTAGGAATCTAGATCTCTGTTAGAAGATAAGTCCTATTAAAGACTACCTTTTTAAAGGATTTCAGATCCATGGTTGTGAACCACCTTTCTAGAGGATTTACAAAGGCTTTGCTGAGCCTACTCGGTTAAGGGTTTTAGACTAGTAGAAGATATTAGTAATCAACAAGTGAATGATCTAGATAATCGCACAATATGCTTAGTTAGATCCTTGACAGCTCATTGTTAATGTATATTAGCATTACTTCAGTCTTCAATATCTCCACACTCTAACTCTTCACACAGACCTAATCTTCTCTTTGATGATCGCACATAACCTTTTCTATTCTATGTCTCACACACATTATATCATACATGCAAACCCTAGACATGATGTCCTTATAAAAGAATCTGATTTCATGTCAGTCCAATAGAATTATACTACAAGTTCCTAGGTTTAGTGCATCTAGACACATTTGGTAACATGACACAAAATCACCACCAAAGTGTTGGTGGATGATAACTCATCACACATTACAGTAATACTGGTTGGTAACTCATCACAGAGTAATACTGGTTAATACAATATACCGATTATCGGTTGTCAAAAATGAAGACTGGTAGATCGTAGTGTTTTGATTAAAAGTTAACTCCCACTTGGTTCCTTCATACCACTTGAGATCCTCGAACCACTTTGGGTCTTCATACCACTTGGGATCTTTAGTCAATCTATAACTGGTAAACCATCATCTGCAAAATAATGATAGTCTAAAGACTATACATTCAACAATACACAATACCGGCTGGAGTAATTACCAGTTGAGCATAACTCATACATCAAGAAAGTGTGTGTCCATCAATGACAATCAAAACATTATCAAAATACCAATAGATCACACGTCCAGAGTGCGTTAGGAAGTGATTATTAGACTCTTTTAAGGTTTTTTTTTTGATCGTTTATATTCCTTTATTATTACAAGATATATTATACACAAGAGATTGCAATCATTTTATAGATCATGTTCCATTTAACCTTCACATTATTACTATTACAAGCAACACTTTCTGATATAATATGTTATCCATTTAGGGTTATTAGCAACCACAATTATATTCTGACAGGTGATTGCACTAACTCTACTATTCTTCATCAATTCTTCTTGGGTTTCCATTAAGTACCTTAATATGTTAATGGTTCAATGATACATGGTAACTCATGCATCGACATTTTTATGTCTCTCTTACTAGAGGAGTTGATATTTGGGTACAAAACTGATACTTGTATACTTAGAACCACTTAGGATTCATACAATGCAATCATATAATTTCACTAGGGAATTCATCTGTTCTCTTAGCACCTTTCGCTAGGTCCTTGTATTTCCATTTCTAATCATCCATTTGTTCCCATCAAGTAGGAGCATGTTGCCAAATTACTAACACTTATGGTTAAGAACAATTAAGGGTGGAATAATAACACTTGACAACTAATTCCTACTCCCTACACACTATGACTATTCTCAAATGACATGAAGAATTGACTTATTCACACCTACTCCACTTATGCAACTATGAAAAACAAGGGGGTGCGCACTCAAGAAGTGACAAGCATAGAAACCAACACCCACCTTTTAATTTAAATTTTGATAAAAAATTTTTTTATCATTTCCATATTAATTATTTTATATTTACTTGCTAGCTGATCATGACATATCACAACTTTCGATTACCTTCAATCCAATAAAATCACCTTATTTCCATAATATCAAGTTACCCCATTACGGCATAACATAAAGGTGTACAATAATTACCAATGTCTTAAGACTCCCTTAATTTCCAAGTTCTCCCTTAGCTAACCACATAATTTGGCTCCTCATCATTGTACTCATAAATCCTTGTATTAGAACAACATATTACACTACCAACTAATTCACATTAAAACTTTGGTATTAAATATACTGTCATACTATCTCTTTCCATATGATTTATCCAAATTTGCATGTTGACATCATCCATACCTAATGTTTCGCATACTTTCACACTTAAGTGCCATAATTTTTCAAACCTCCTTCGGTTGTGCCAAAGTAGTAAAGATATTCCAAACTGTCTTGTATCTAGTTACTAGTCATGATTGGGTTGCACTTTTCTCTTTAAGTCCTAAACGAATGTAAGTTCCCCTTTATTTTTACCTAATTATCCGATCATGATTCTTCTACACTCCTTGCACTTTAATAGGGATTCTGGGTGATTCCCAAACCATCTCTAGTCTATCCGCCATTTACTTAGTCCTTTCAAGATTATCTTCCCATAAAGGAACTAGTTGTGACTTCACTTTGCTTGATTCCCCAATTATAGGACATAACTACGAAAGGTCTTTAGGATTTATTCTAATTACGTGATTTAACCCAAAGAGGTTCATGTCTACTTTCTTCTTATTTCAATTTATCTATAGTATTACTAGGGTTCACTTATCAAGGAGATTGTCATTCACCATTTCAATCCTCATCTTCAAGGCTATCCATCACCAGCTTCTTTGCATTGATACGAGAATTCTCTAACAAATATTCTCAATAAGCAAGCTAGCATGGCCACATGCTTAAGGTACCTATCCATTAGGATAGGTTAATGCTTCTTCCCAAGATTTGTAAGAGTAACTCTTAACTCTTCTACATTGGTGCCTCAAATGATGGTCATGGTTTTCAAGCCACCATAATTTTGCATAGTTTAAATGTTAACTAGAATTGTCTCTACCTCAATCAACTTGTTTATTGTGCCTTCATCTCATGTTTATCTAGCTTCCTTGACTTGCCATGTCAAGAACATATCCTGATGGATGGTATTTCCTTAGTTACCATCAAAAGTATTCTATCATAGAATTAACTCCTCATACTTGATTTGATTAGGGAAATTGTTGTGTCTAGGTTTTAATTGATTGGTAACCTCATATGTACTAATGATCTAAATTTCATTATTAAATATTAGAAATATTTTCATATATATATATATATTTTAAGTTTTTGTAGTCTTTGGGGTCCTACTAAGCCATAACCCTTATCACTAATAAGTTTCAAATTTCAGGGCTTTTGGTGACCCTTGGAACCCCCTAAATTGATATATGTTGATCCTTCCAAAAGAATTTCACTTAAGTCTCACTTTGTTATTTCGCAAGTTTTCACCTAGGTGTTAAATTCCAAAGTCATAGTTCGGATTGACTAAGTTATGAATGCGGCTCGTGTTCTCGAGTGTGTGAACTGAGGGCTCTGATAAGTATATGTCCATGAATATCTCCATAAAGGTGAATAGCAATCTGTGCCTTCAAATTTCTCTCATAGGGATGCAATCTGAAGTACCTCTCTAGATTCAATAGCCAAGCCTTGGCCTCTACCCCATCAGTTGATCCTGCAAATGATGGTGGCTGAAGACATAAAATCTCTCTGATTTGATCCCCGGGATCACGAGGTGCTCTCTCAAAAATTACTAGTGCCACAATGGGAGGTGGTTTAGGTAGATGGACTAACTTAGGCTCATGCTTAGCTTGGGCCTCTATATGGTTAGGAGGTGGACTCCTACTCCACTCCCTAGTTGTTGATCTATGGCTCCAAAAAATCTGGTGCTCTACCTGATGATCTACTGCAGAGAGTCTATCCTGAACTATTCCTATTAGGTTCTAAAGTGCATCCAAAATATCTCTGTTAGGGTCAATTGGTTGTTCGGGAGGAGCTTCCTGATCCCTATCTGGGACCAGCTCATCCCACACAACATCTTCGCATGCCATGCAAGCACGTCTAGGACCCCTACTGTGCATATGAGCTTGTCGCGTAATCGGTGGCATCCTTAATAATCAATAAAATAAAATAAAGTAAATAAATAAATAAATAATAATTTTTTTAAAGAAAAAAATATTTAAAGTGAAATGTAATGGAGAAAGGTTCCTAGTGTTGGAAACCTTTCTCTGATACCAAAATGTCATGCCCAAACTTTTGGGCAAAAAAATGCAACAACAAATTTTTTATTTTTTATTTTTAACAACTTAAAATACTAATTACTCAAAAAAAAAAGATGAGATAAATAAATTTATCTAAGGTAAAGGTTAACTTATGCATAAATAATTGGGTTCTTAATTAACTCCACAATTATAACGTTACAATTTAAACTAGGCTAATTATACTCCAAAAGGGGTCATCACAACATACTTTATCAACTTAATTAATTTAGCTAATTTTCCCCAATTAAATTCTCCAATAATTAATCAAGAGTTATTAATTATCTCATATAGTATTAATTTGCTCTTGGACTAATTAAATTCATGTTAACATATGTTTTATTGAAATTAAAATAATGAATTGAACAATAGTAATAACATTTTTTTTAAAATTCATCTATTAAAATTAGATAAATCAAATACAATAGTAATATAGTCAATAATCTCATTTTATTGATGAAATAAATTTCCCCATCATTAAATATTTAATATTTAATATTTGCCATTAAACTGCCTCCTTAACATTTAAATAATCAATTGTTTATTGTTCGACATTTAAAATGCCTCCTTTACTTAAATTTGATCATTAAACTAAATAAAATTCTCATTAAAACCATCTTCATTAAATCTACCCAATATGACTATAAAACTACTAAATAAATAATTAATCCAAATCTTAATTATAATTCCTAAAGAGTCAACCAAATTAATTAATATCCTAAACAAATGGGAATTCCCCATTTCAAATTTTAAAAGAACTTTTCTTTTCTTCTATATTATTTTATTTAATCTATCTTTGTCTCTTGTTGTAACCCTAACTAGGGTTTTATTTTAAAATCCTTATGACTCTTTTTCTTTTGTATTTTTATTTACCCTAACCTGAAATAGGGTTAGGGTTTTATGTTTTCTAGCATAATCTCTTTCTTTTTCTTTCTATTTGGTTTTACCCTAACCCAAATTGTGGTTAGGGTTTCTCTCTATCTCTTTTTGGGTGTGTGTGTGTGTAGGTGAAGGAAGGCACAGGGCCAAAAGGAGGCGGTGGAGTTGAGAGAAGGGACCGGTGGATTAGTGGAGGCAGTGATGTGGTGGTCGCATGACGGCTCACCAGCATCGTTGTGGATAACCACAGTGGCGGTTGCAATGTCGTCCACTGTGGTTATCCACAGTGGCAGCAGTGAGCCGACCACTGTGGATACCCACAGTGGCGGCCACAATGGTTATCTATAGTGGTGATTGAGCCTCCCCCGTGGTTATCCATGGTGGCGGTCAGGGAGGGCAAGGTAAAAAAAAATTTGTGTGAAATATTTTATTCCTTCTTTTTTCCTTTTTTTATATATTTTAAGGGCATTTTAATATATATAATATATATATATATATAATAATATACATATGTATACAACCAAAAGGCTTCTGCAAGGTTATGAGAATATTAAATGCATGAACAAATATGATTTAAAATGTATAAGAGATGCAACACATTTTATTAACTAATTCTTACAACAACATATTTGTTAAATGCAAAATAGTAGATTTTCTTTTTCCCAATATTTAATCATGCATGTATATATATATATATATATATATATACATATATATATATATATATATATATACATATATATATATATATATATATATATATATATATATATATATATATATATATATATATATATATATATATATATATATATCTGTGTGTGTGTGTGTGTGTGTGTGTGTGTGTGTGTGTATTTACATTCCTACAATCTGCACTTCAATTTTCTGTTACACTTAACTCAGAAAAATAGGTATAAATAACAGGAATAATTTATTTAACAGCTACATGAATTCTTTCTCTTTATTTTGATAAATAAAAATAGCAAGATAAAGACTTTAATAAGGTTTAAAACTAACACTTAAAATTATCCTCCCTATATTTCCTTTCAAAACTATAGACAAAAATAGCTTTTCATATTTATTTCTTTTATAGCATTTTTAACACTTATTTTTGCAGAATAAAAAAAAAACAGAATGAAACTACCAAAATATTCATCTATCTTTCTTTCCCATTTCCAACATGCATACATTTTATTAACAAATAAAATAGAAAACAAATTTCTTTCCATCTCTTTTTTTTTAGATGTAAATAAATAACATGAAATAACTCAAGCCTTTCTTTACTCTTTATTCCTTGTAATGAGCTAAGCAAATAAATATGTTTATTACATCATGACTTCCTTCACTAAAATAGGAAGATTACAAAATCAAACCTCTCATTTCTACTAAATGAGGGCTTGCCCAAAAACATTTATTTTCTTGTAACTTAATACAAATAAAAATAGGATCAATCCATAGCTTCCTTTCCAATATTTTCCCAAGCAACTTGCAATAAAAGTTTGAAGGTTGTGACCATGGAGGCTCACCTCCCAACCTTGGCGTACAAGAAGCCACCCCCGAGCTAGGAGAACCAAGGCTAAATAGGTTACACTCAAGCATAAAAATATAAGCAAGAAGAATACACAACACAAACACTCCCAACCCAAGGATGAACAAAGTCACTTAGTGACTATAACTTGTGGGGTGAAGGTGGACCAAATACCTAGAGGAGAAATCTGCAAGTAGGAGAACATAATGCCATTTCAAGGCTACCGAGTAGAATAACCACAAGTTCCAAACTTGTCCCAACAAATCCTTATGTCCCCCAAGGCATACAAGCCAACAAAGTCCCCTTATGACCCCCATTGCATAAACAAAACACTATGCAACAAGGATCCCATAATCCCTTGTGTATCAATCTCTTCTAAAGAGAGCCTCTACACTCTTAGTCTGTCAAACAGCCCTTCACCCCAAGGCTACTCTACCCTTCCAAGGGTGAGTATGTCCTTGAAACACCCAAAACAATAACATAAATACATTCAATAAACAAAAATACACAAGGAAGAACTCAACATCTTCCTAAGCTTACTAAGAAAACAACAATGGAAAACAACAAACAATCTTTTCAAATTTACAAAACAACATACATGAGGAAGTATTCAACCAACCTTAAAACTGCAAATGGGATGAATAAAAGTTTTTAGGAGAGCTGCCCCAATCCACTATCTTTTTCCTTCACAAGACTTAGCCAAAACTTCCAAAATCCAAAATCCAATTTCTCAAGAATCTATGTCTCCAAAAATGGAGAGTGGGTGATCACCTTCTCCCTCTCAAACCATTCCCTAAGAAGACACTCCTCACTCTTTCCAATCCTCTTGGGAAGGGTGAAGGATGTTCATAAGTTGGTCTTCCCAACACCTTACAAGCTCTCTATCCAAGGCACCTCAAAAAGGTAAAAGAGAATGGGGAAGAGCAATGTCACTCATGAGGAAGGTTGTCTAACCTAGGTAAGATCCTCAAAAGTTGAAATTCGGCCATTTTGAAAAACTCAACTTTTGGGGTGACTAGACAGTCCCTAGGGAGTGGACACATAGCTAAAATTGGCCTTCATCCATAGGTACATCATATGGCCCATTAAAAATGCCCCTAACTTAACCTTAGGAGTTAGTTTAACCCTCCAGAAACTCACCCAAAGTTTACCTATGGGTCAACCCTAAGGTGACCTTCCTAATGGCTCCCTATCCAAGACTTTCTTGGGACCATACTAGGATATTTGAAAAATGCATTGGTAAAACAAATTCCTTCCAAGGGACATGTCACTGCCAACTCACTTTACCAAACATGTGTCAAGTGACACCACAAAATTACACATCACTTAAGTAGACATGGAAATGTCCCTTTTTTTGGAATTAATAAATTAAACAATTTTCAAATTAAACACACATCCAAGCATAAACATTTACAAATTAAAACACATTTACACACGAGGTGTTTTCTCTCCAAATAGACAACACTTGGCTTCACAAACGTACTTCTCACTTTGCACATTAGTAACCCCAAATAATCACATTTAATATCAACATATGAAAAGAATACAATTCAGACACTTTGCATACAATTTCAATCATAACGATCAATTTATCATTTATGCAATAAAATCCACATAAAGCAATTTACTCAAAAGGCATCATCACAACCCTCATGAAACTCAATCATCAATACGGAATGCACCCATGTTTTCTAAAATCATAATGAAGTACTGCAAATTCAAAGATAACTGACATACATCATATCAAGGTTATCCAATCAGTGGATCATATAGAATCTAAATCCATAATGCATCAAAAGGTGCACCACAAGGTAAAATGATTCCATAACATGGTTCAATTATTCTTCTCACTAATTTATCTGTCTAATATAGGCCATCCTATTGAATTATAGCATCTATTAATAAGGTCAACCATGGTCAAACTAGGTTAACCAGAGCTTAATCAGGGAGGGGCTCTATAGATTTCTCATACCTATAACACAAGAAACAATAGGCAACCCAATCCTCCTCTAGTTGTTCCAACTTCCCTTCCTAATCCTCAACCCATTCTTCCTCAAGCACCTTGTATTTCACAAACTCTTGGTAAAGAGTATGATCTTATTGAACAACTTAAAGCTACTCCTGCCAATATTTCCCTTTAGGATCTAATTCAAACTTCTTCCACATATTATGGGAATTTACAATATGCTTTAAAGACCTTGGATGTCCCACCCGCAGTGACATCTAATAATATGGCCTCTTTGATTGACTCCATGACAACACCTAAAGCTCAAATTGTGTTCACCCAAGATGAGTTACCTTCTTGTGAAGTTCAACACCTATATGATCATATTATGATTGTGTTTCTTATCAATGGTAATGCTATATGATGAACCCTTATGGATAATGGCTTCGGTCTTAATGTGTGTAGTGTTAACTTACTACATAAGGGTATGTGTAGGATCAATACTTTGACTAAAGTCCTGATTGATAGGCTGAATGAAAAATATCCATAACTTTCAAATGGTATCATATTTTTGGAATCTGAAACATGTGTCACATTCTATGCTTCATATAATATAGGATTAAAAAATAAAAAAATTGAATTTCATAAATTTTTGACCAAGTTATGGTAGTTAGTCATACAAGTTTTTATATTTTTAAAAGTTGTAGTAAAACAGTCACAATTTATTATTTATTTCAAAAAAAAAAAAAGTGTCACATCAGACATGAGTCTTCTATTTATATCTAAAACCTTATAAAAAAATATTATGTTTTGATTGTGGTTAGGGTGGTTAAACAAACTCCTATTTCTTATCTTTTTCCTGAAATTTTAGTACTACTGCATTGAAATTTCAAATTTTCATCAAATAAATTTTTTTTTCTCAGAAAACAACAAGTAGCTTAGGACTAAATTTAATTTTCTATAAATTATATTCTTACATATTTTTAAAATAATGTTGGTAACTTATTCAAATTTTTACGTCAAGTTGCCTAACTCTATTTTTCTGATTTTCATTGCCACTTAAGGGCATGTTTTCCCCACCATGATCTTTCACATACCCATAAGATTAAAGTGGATACTTCTCTCATCAAACCTGATTCTCTTACTATTCGTGGATTTGATAATGTGGCTAGGTCTTTGTTAGGTATCATAACCTTACATGTTAAGGTAGGACCCATTATCTTACCCACACCTATTCATGTCATGCTTGATAGTTTGATTGTAATTTGTTGTTAGGAGGACCTTGAATCCATAATATGAAAGATGTTCCTTCCACTTTGCATAGGCATGTTAAGTTCATTTATAACAAAATATATACCTTTTTTGTTGATACCAATCTTCAAGTTTGTTTGCAAACGTCTTCTTCTAAGTCTTCCTCGACTAGTTCTTTCCCAACCATTTATGATGTTTCTTCTAACATCCCTTCTTCCTCAAATACCCATGTTTCCTCTAGTGATTCCAATAATCTTGAAAAGGATTCTACTCATTTTGAACCTTCTCCCAAAGGGGTACTCTCATACGACGATTGGGGGTCTCTAGAATTTAATCCTACTTTTGTGGGAGAATATAAGGTCCCTCTAAAAGAATCTAAGATTGAGAAGGAGAAAGATAAGGATTAACCTAAAAAGCAACCCACTTTGTCTAAACTATTTAGCAACACCTTTGTGGTTGCTCTCACTTCTACACCTTTGCCTATTTCTACTTCAACTAATTTTGACGTTCAAACACATGAGAACCTATCTTCCCTTATAAAAATGGCTAACCTCTATGGTCCTGGTTTCCATATCTTAGCTAAGAATGGATATAATGGTAATGGTTGTGGTGCTCGAGAACAAGGGATAAAAGTTCCTATAGAGAACAATGTTTGTGAAACATCTTTTGGACTTGGTTATAATCCCTTCAAACCCACCAAAGCCTCCAAGAGACCATCTATTAGTGTTAATGTCATTTTCTCTTCTTCCAAGTCTCTTTCGTTAGACCATCCTAAATACATTGACTTTCATTCTAGTGTTTTGGCTTTGGATGTCTTTTCTAACGATGATTCCTTAGCTGAGTTCTTAGGGGCTTTCAATAATCTTGTTACCACCATAATCATGGATTTTCCTATTATTTGAATGTAGAAGCATAATTTAGGAAAGACACCAAATTGATCAAAGATGATGATGAGATAATTAAGGAGTTCCCTCAACTAATAGATATCCCTCAACAAAGTAATATTCTTATAAGTGATACTATCGATGTTAAGATGGATCCTAGTAATGAAGAAAAAATTATAAAGATTGGAAAGTGCTTAACCGGTGAAGAACAAAATGAATATTCTAAATTACTACATGAATTTCCTGATATCTTTGCTTGGATATACTCTGGCATTCCTGGCATTGATCCTAAGATTATTACTCACAACATTGCCTTAATCCCTAATACTAAACCTATGAAGTAGAAAATTAGAAAGATGAATCCTAAGATAGCTTTGCTTGTCAAAGTTGAAATTGAAAAACTATTAGATGCGGGATTCATTTTCCCTATTGATTATTCCCCTTGGATCTTGAATATTGTTGTTATGGCCAAACCTGATAATAATATTAGGATGTGTACTAATTTTTGAGATCTCAATAAGGCTTCTTTGCAAGATGATTTTCTTCTTCCAAACATTGATATGATAGTAGATTCTATTGTTGGTCATTCTTTGTTATCTTTTATGGATAGTTTCTTGGGATATAATCAAATTTTCCTTAATCCCCAAAGATCAATTCAAAACTACTTTCACCACCCCTTGGGACATGTTGTGTTGGGTTATGATGCCTTTTGGATTAAAAAATGTAAGCGCTACCTATCAATGTGCTATGACTCTCATATTTTATGATTACATGCACAAAATATTAGAAGATTAAGTTGATGACATCTTAGCTAAATCTATACTTCGCCAAGACCATGTTAAGAACCTTCATCAAGTCTTTGAAATAATTTGTAAATACAACATGCTCTTCAAGCCTTGAAAAATGTGTTTTTGGTGTGGATAGTGGAAAACTATTAGAGTTCATAGTCTCGCATCATGGTATTGATTTGGATATGAAGAAAATAGATGTTATAGTTAATATGCCACCTCCTAGAGATATTTCCCAATTGAGAAGCTTGCAAGGAAAGATACAAGCTATTTGTAGGTTTGTTTCATAACTTGCGAATCGAACATTCCCCTTCACTCAACTGCTTAAGAAAAAAATCACCTTTCAGTGGAATGAGGATTGTCACCAAGCCTTTGAGGATTTGAAATATTATTTGGCTAATCCTCCTATTCTACAACCCATTTTTCCCACTAAACCTTTCCTCCTATACATAGCTGCTTCTTCTCACTCTCTCGCAACTTTATTGGCACAACATAATAGTGATGGTAAAGAATGCTTGGTTTATTACATAAGCCACACTTTACTCAATTGTGAGGTTCGATATACCATGATAGAAAGGCAATGCCTCACTCTTGTCTTTGCAACTCATAAGTTGAGACATTGGCTTTTGAATGTTGAGATTCATGTATCATCAAATTTGATCCTTTAAAACATCTCTTTTCTAAGACAGACCTTTCAGGGAGTTTAGCAAAATGGGTTATGATGTTGACGAAATTTGACCTTAAATTTGTCTCTCAAAAGGAAATTAAAGGGAAAGCATTGATAGACCATTTAGCTGATTCTCCTTCACTTCTCACATTATCCAATCAAGAATCCTTTCTCGATGAATTTGTTCTCCCTATTGATGTTAACAAAACTTGGGATTTATATTTTGATGGCTCTAGGTGTCATATAGGCTTGAGGGTAGGTGTTATTCTGATATCTCTTATCTAAAAATATATTCTCTTATCTTATCATCTCAATTTCCTATGCATTAACAACATTTTTGAGTACAAATCCCTTATAGCTGGTGTTAAAGCGACTTTAGATTTGAATGTTAAGACTATACACATTTATGAGGATTATCAATTAATTATTAGACAAGTTATAGGGGTTTATTAGGCTAAACAAGACAAATTATCATAGTATTATGATCTTGCCCTATCCTTGTTAGAAAACTTCACCTCTTACACCATGGAACCTGTCCCTTGAAAGGATAATCAACATGCTGATGTGATGGCATATGTCACTTCCCTTATATCCTTAGAGGACCCTATCATGGACCTTAATTTTGTTATTAACAACCTTTCTTCTTTAGCAATTACTGATAGTTATAGTGATGTGGCTTATTGCTATGCTATAGGTTCTTGATGAGTGGTACTCACATATCTTGGGATACTTAATTGATGGTACCTTTCCAAATTGTACAAGTAAAAATGCTAGAGATAGAATTCATAAATTAGCCACAAGATATATTATCCTTTCTAATGTTCTTTATAGAATAGGTTATAATGGTCTTCTTCGCTATCTTAACAAAAATGAGATCTTCATTACTCTTGAGGAGACACATTTAGGTGCTTGGGGGGGGGGGATTTTGGGGGCAAATCCTTAGTCTAGAGGTTGCTCTGAATGGGATACGATTGGGAAACCACGGAAAAAGATTCCTTTGTGTTTGTTAAAAGTGTCATCAGTGTCAGCAACATAACAATTCAATCCATGCTCTCACACAAGAACTTGTTGGGACTCATTAAATTTGAGTAATTTGAGAGGCCCTTTTCAAAAAATTGCTATTTCATTTTCAGAAAGGCACCTAATCTCATTCAGGTGGCCTAGTTAGAGAGAGGGTAAAATGGAGCCGGTTGATTTTCAAAGGGTAAGGCTTGGGAAGCCTTTCCTACACCTTTCATTTGGCCTATGAAGTGCTCTACAACTTTCAGTTTTTAGTTTGGATTAGTTTATCAAGTACCCATTTCAAGGGGTGAGTTGAAAGTGCATCATAGGTGCAAATGCAGATTTTATTAAGTATCCTACTTTGAGCTCATATAACTTTTGATTGGTTGATTGTCAAATTGAAATTCAAAGTGCATTGAATTGTATGCATATATGCGAGTCAACATACAAAATTTCAAGTCCTTGTGAATCCATTTTCTCAGTTTGATAAGCTCGATCAATTTGCAGTTTATGGTTTGCACAAGTCCCTGTTTCGACAGCTAATCAGAGCATCGCTTTGCACATTTGTAAAAGATGCCCCAGTGAATTTCATGTCAGAATGTTTTTTCTGGGCTATTTCTAGTATAAAATACAAGCTATGTTTCAAATTTCAAGCTCCTGTCAATCCGTTTGATCAGTTTTCAAAAGGGTTTCTTGAGCCACCTTATTCTGTGTTTCGTATTTTCATTACTACGTCAGTTAAAGTGGCTATTTTCATGAGCACACTATTTGTACCCTATCATCTTCTCAGTCAAACTAATAATTCTAAGTTTTGATCTGTACTTCAAGGTACCTATGCCTCAGATTTGAGGGTCTACAGAGATCGTTTGATATTTTTAAGAAAGGCATCATGAGTTCCCTGCGCATTGACTTTATCAGGTTCACAGTGCTGGCAAAGCCAATTGGTCATCTTTGACCATTAATATTTCTTCACTTGGGATTTGTCTTGAGAAACCACTTGGGAGAGTTCATTTTTGTATATCAGAGTACATGCTTGTTAGTTGACGAAGTCCAGAAAGATGTTTTGACCAGTTTGAAAATTACATCTTTGCAATTAAATGCGAAAATATGGCGCAAGTTCCTGAAAGTTGCAAAACTCCATTTAATGATCAAAAAACTATGTCGATCGACTCTAGAGGTATTTTCAAGGTTCCTAAGGTGTTTCCAAAGGTCATTTGCATGACAATGAAAAAAAATTTAGTCAGACCCACTTTGGGGCCCGAACTGGCTCATGCTCGTGCATTAATTTTATGGCAATTGGTACAAACAATGGTAAATTGGAGTGTGAAATATGAAACCATGTGAAGGAGGAACATGTTTGCCTCTAAACTTTGGTCATTGAGTCGAGGGATAATTTTTCTTCCAAATAGAAGTACCTCTACATGTGCCCTAAATGGAATGTTGCTTTTTCTTGTACTCTACCAAACAAGGAATGAATATTCTTACATTTTCTTTGCCAATGCTAACCATTTGCTGCATGCCAGACAATAAAATTTAATGCAAATGCAAAGGGCAAGTGTATTGCTAAATCCGTGACCCTTGCTAGCTCCTCCTATGATGATGAAAATAACAAATGCATTCAAACTCTAGGTTAAAGCGAATCTCCTCCTTGCATGGCGTATGGATAGCAGCCACTAAAAACAGTCCTCCAGGCAAATGCCATTGACAAGTGTAAACTTGTCATCCTCCTCCCTCATGTGTTGTGGTATGGGTAAAGGCAAAAGAAATTTTAAAGCTATGCATTGGCTGGTGTAAAGCTAAACCCCCCTTCTACTGTGGATGATGGAAATGGTAGAGAAAACATCTAGCAAATCCAATTGATGGTATTAAACCTTCTGCAAAATGCAAATTGGTTGGTGTAGACCAATATAGTCCCCAATGTGGTAGTTGAACTGGAAAAGGCAATGGAATTTTCTGCAAATACAAGCAATTTCAATTGGCAGGCCTAAAACCAAAGTTCATGACTTCTCCAACATTCTTCATGTAGAAAGGCGTGGTATATGAAAGGGGTGTTTTAAAACTTCAAGCAAAGGTAATTGGCAGGTGCTATGCCAAAGTCCACAACCCTTGGCAGCAGTCCTCCCTACTAGGCATGAAGGTGCAGCTCCTGTAGTGATGAAAAACATTTTGAAAGCTTCAACCAATGCAATTGCAAGGTGTAAACTCATTTCCCCCTTCCGACATGGAGTGGAGTTGGGAATGGCCAGTTGAAACTGAACTAGATGCAAATTGGAAGGTATAAAGCCTAATTTCTTCCCTTGTGTGGTATGGGTAAGGCATTTTCCATTAAAACCCACAGGCAAGGTGCCAAAGAAGAGAGTAAATCCTCCCTACATGTAAAACGTTCAAAAAATGCATAGTTCCAGGCATAAGGCATTATCCCACATTGGCTGTGGAGGGGAACATTTTGATATTTAAAAGTAAAGCTCCATGCATTCATAGTGTCAAAGCCTTGAAGGCTTTTGACTCAAGGTGTCGGTTGGATGCCTAATGGACCCCACGCACATGTGTGTGACTCCTGAGGTGGCCAAGGAGACTAGCTAGCAACAAAGCGGATCCCACCATGTGCATGGTTCCCGAGACAAATTTTGCAAAGAAATGGCGAATTAATTGGTGAGAAAGTTTAGAGGAGATCGATGACAGTCGCTAACCTGTTGCTTGAAGTTGTGCACCGGTTAACCATTGCAACCCAGCGACCAAGCATGTGTGGAAAAGGATGTAGTAAAGATAGAGCAAGTTCAAAGGAGATCTATAGCAGTCGCTGACCCGCTAATTGAAGTTGTGCAAAGTTTGAAGCCCATGACCCAGCGACTGATGATGTGGTAGGTCTAGTGGCGGTCCAGCTGGTAGGTCCTGGTGAGATGGCATGGATAGGTGGTGACAAGTGGAAAATAGGTGGTGGTCCACAAGGCAGTGATATGGCAGACAAGTGGTGGATCAGTGAGGTGTCATCCCAGGTGGTGCCATGAGAAAATCACAAACTACCACGTGACAGGATGCAGGGCCAAAAAATGGATAAAAAACCAAAGTTAATAACATAGTCCAGACTATAGAGTAAAATTGGAAAATTTAAATGATGGCCTGCTATTCAGGATTAATTCGCTTAGGAGGTATTTTTTACCTGAAATGACAAGTATTATTTATCATTGAAAAGATCTTGAGATAAGGAATCCATTAATGTAGTTAGTTTTAACAAACATGAGATATTTTGAGACAATTTTCCATGGAAAGATGAAGGAAATATTTTTCAATTGGGGAAGAAGGGACACATGGCGATCTCTGGTGCATTCTGATCTTTTCCCCTCTCCTTCATATTCCAATTTTCTTCTCAATTATAAGGGTTCCAAAATGCTGTGAAAAAGGCTCCAGATTTCTTGGTTTCCAATTCTATGTTTGCTTCAAATTTGCAGTGTAATGTTTGCTTTCAAGGAATGGAGTTTTATTTTCTTGTTGTAGGTGTTATTTGTTGTAGGTTCTTGTGTATGTAAGGCATACAGAAATTCACACAGAATTTGTTTCTAAAATGTACTTTCATTTTATTCAAATCTGATTCTTAAGGAGGATCAAGTTGGTCGTGAGCAACTTTGTCTGTGAGTGTAAAGCTTGTTTGTAGGTAATCTTCAAGGAATATTTTAAACTTTGTGACCAAACATTAATAAAATAGGGTTCATGTTTCTGGATCTGATATTTTCTGTGGATAAGCTTAGTAATGCATTTATGTAAGGCATTAATGCAGGAATATTTCATGATGAAGATGGATTTGCAATGAGTGTTTTCATTTATAGTTTGATGTATGACTCTATTGCCCTTGGATAAGGCATTGGTATTGCAACTTTGGGGATTCTCAGAGATTTAAAAATCTAAAATCAGAATATCTTTCTTTTGTTTTCTATTCTATGGTAGTGTCCATCCATCTCATGATTCAAAACATTGTTGATTTGTAAGTGTAGATATAGCCCATCTACAATACCCTCCTTATTTTTGAACCTTTTGAGATCCATCTACTTTTGTTGATGTTGTCTTGTGTGTAATGGGTTTTATTCAATGCATCAAAGGTATACCCACCTAGGTTTTGTAGAGCCTGAAGAGTAGAAGGATTCATATCATTGTTATGTTGTCCAAGCCCTGAAGTTTTCATAGATTGAAATTGGCTATTTCATAGATCAATTGCAGGTGTACTTGGGTTAATCATTTTTGGTGAACAACAAAACTTAGGTCACAAGTTGCCTCTTGGTCCTTTTCCTTATGGGGTTTCAATATTATTGGAAAAAATTCCCCTCCTTAAACCCAAGGACATACTTTCATAATAACTATTATAGATTATTTTACGAAGTGGGTAAAAGTGGTTCTCTTCGATCCACTACCACTGAAGTAATCTGTCAGTTTCTCTTAGACAACATCATTTCTCAATTTGGTATACCTTCCACTTTCATCTTTGAAAATGGGACTTCATTCAAGATCAAAGATGTGAATAAATTCCTTGAGAAATATCACATTCAACATCTCTTTTCCACACCTTATTATCCTTAATCTAATTGTCAAATTGAATCCTCTAATAGAATTATTGAGCAAATTTTTTGTAAGACTATAAACAAGCATGCTAAGGATTGGCATACTCAGTTGATCTATGCCCTTTGGGCCTATTTAACAAGTGTGCACATATCTATAGGTACTGCTCCATACAATATTGTTTATGGTGCTAACACCATTATGCCTTTAGAGTTAGAGACTCCCTAGCTGAGAATTTCTCTTAAGGGTATCCTCGACGATGACTCTTATCAGGAACAATGCCTTCAACAACTTGAAATTCTTGATGAAAAGCACATAAATGCTCTTGAGCATATTTAATCATATCACAAATCCTTACAGTGAAGATACAAGGACAAGGTTATTCAACATTCCTTCTTAGTAGGTGATCTAGTACTCTATGAGAATCATCGTAACGTGAAAGTGTTACTAGAAGATAGAGGAAATTTTAGCCGAAACTGGCTTGGACCATACATCATTACTAAGGTCTATTGGTCAAGAGCTTCAAAATAGTAGACGTGGAAGGTACACCTCTCAAGGAACCCTTAAATGCTATGTATCTTTGTAGATACTATGCTTAATTTCCTTTCTTTTCTCTCTCTCTTTTTTCTGAAAAATGGTATGACATATTAGTGTGCCTTCATTAAAGCATGTAGTATTAAATTATTTCTATTTGATCTATATTGCTTCATTCTTGACAAACATATTTTAAAGTTTTGATTGTCTTGAATTCATTGTGTAAATTTTTAGGAATTTACATTTTCTTATGCTAGCATATCATGCAATTTTCTTTATGTGTTTGGGTTAACATACATCAAGTTCTATTTAATTAAACCTTTAATTGGATCTCATTGGTTATTTAGTCCTTAAACACATTTCTATACATCATCAAATGTTATATTTAATTAAATAATTATTTAATTAGATCACACATGTATCAATTTAACCATGGAGTATTGAGAAATCAATCACATGAGAATTAAATTAGACATACATGTAAATTTCCAAATTTGTCACTTTTAATAAAAATAATTTACATTGTTTTTATAAATTAAGAGAACACATTTGAGACCAAAATCATCATAACACACACACACACACACACACACATATCATAAAGAGTTTGAGGTACATCATATATATACAATAGACCACTAGATAGAAAAATGTGGCCTCTACTATATCAACACTATCTATGGCTGGTGGCTACCCAAGCCCTTTGGTCCTTGTCGTGGTGGTCCCATGGGTGTACAATAAGAAGATGACTATGAGTGACTCCAAGAAGATCTCCTCCAATCTATATCCATGACTATGCCTCAGTACATGGTCAAATCCACCCACGACTCTGATAGCTTGCACTGCAGCCACTCCCTCTCCTCATGTTTGATCTCTAGCTCTATTTGAATTGAATTGAATAGATCATCATGTCATTTGATTCTCCTCTGGGGTCCATTCATGATCCATGAAGATCAAGGTATGTGTGAAATGGTGATGATGTCAGATAGGGTCTACTGGATAAGAGATTGCCACTCCTGTACTCTGACTATAAAAGAGAGAATAAAGATTAATTACATAAACATTATTATTCAAATCAAAGAATTAACTTAAATAATGAGTCTTTACCTAGATCTCCCTCTCACCACTGTGGGTCATGTGCTATAGCCACTTTTGATCTAGAGTTGATATCCTCTCCTCAATCATAGTGTCTTTGTACTCTAGAGGATGGTACTATCAAAGATGATCAGTGCAAGCTTGGGAGGGGCCTCACTAGGTCTATTGCCTCCCCTCTAGTCCCCACTACTGGTGGATCTAGGGCTATCATATTCTCTTGAGTGATGGGGGATATTCTCCTCCTCCTCCTCCTGCACTCTCTCCTCCTCCTCTTCCTCCTCCTACACTCTCTCATCCTCCTTCTCCTCATGTCATCTATGATCATCCTCCCTCTCCTCCTCCTCATCACCTCCCTCATCCTCTCCATGTCCTCCCTCCCCACCTCTATCATCATCATCATCATCATCATCATCATCATCTTCATCCCATATCTCATTCTTCTCTCCCTCCTCCTCCTCTCCCTCATCTTGGTGATCATGTGCATCTGCATCACTCAGATCCTTAGATGCCTCGTGATCCTCGCCAGTAGAATTCTTTGCTCACATCCATGGACAAGGGTTACCTCTCTAATAGTAAACTAAATATGGCTTTAGGGTAAGCCTTGTCCAACCATGTGATATACCTCCAACAAAATCCTATATCATCATTAAAGGGGACAATGACATCTCTCTCCTCATCATTTAAATCTGTAAGCTCTACATCATCACTGGTAGGCCTAGGAACTCCTCTTAATCTTGCGCAAACTTGAGAATTTATTATGAAGATCAAGATGTCCAAAGGAACACCCTTCTCTATCCCAAACTACCACCTAACTCAGTCGAAGTATAATGGGACTATGATGTAACTATGGCATCCCTCTAGGATGTGGTTCCTTTGCATGAGCCAAAGCTATCTGCATTGGTCTGGCTAAGTGGCCATCCATTAGTACGAACTCCAACAAATGGCATCTGATCTCCATCTATCTATGAAAACTCTCCAATACATAATATCACCATCCTTCCATGGTTTGGTAAGTGGGTAAGCATATGATGATGCAAGATAATCCCTAGTTCGTGGCAATCTTGCATCAACTAAAAATATTTGTTCTTCAGTTTGTTTCCTATTTTGTAGTTTAGCATTTCTTTTTTAATTTTCTTGCATTTTCTCACCAAATCTTGTGGAGCTAGATTTTGCTTGTGGACATGATTATATTCCATACCCCAAGTTCGTGGTATATTTGAATCTTAAAATAGCAAGTTATCAATTTTGGTATCTAGGATAGTTTTCTGGCTTAGAACACCGGAACTACTTGGACCTATTTTGGCTTGGAAAATCTTGTGAAACATTTCCATATCTTGTGGAACTTCAATTCATTTTTTCCAACGTTCCTTGGCATGTGGTCAATCTTCCCTTTCAACCGCACTTCATCCTCTAGATTTTTTGGAGCATTCTCTTGGTGGAGGAAAACCTAGTAGTTTTTTATATGCTTCATCTTGTTCTTTGGCATTTGATTTTTTCTTGGGCCAATGTCGATCCCTTTTGAGAATATAAATCAATGTAATATAGCATGTAATAGGCATTAAGAAGAACATAGAAGATAAATCTATATATTTAAAGGTCCAGAGTTGACCGATACTATAATTGAGCATGTATGTAATAGGCCAGTGAGATAAATCTTGTAGCTCGCTTGTTGCCAACAGATTGTAATCAGTTTTCATGAAATAATTCATTCAGTTCTGCATTGCTTCCATCATCTTGTTTTGTTTCCATTGTTCTTACTCCTGTTGCATAGTCTGGATAGAGCTCATTGAGGTCCCTCCTAACTGTGACTACACCAAGTGGTATCAGAGTGATATATTATTCTAGAGATTGTGTTGTCCTAAAGATTTTGTTGTGGGGTGGCAGATTGTGGATCTAGCCTGCAACTGCAAAGGACTGGCATGAAGATGGTGTGAAGAGGAAATAGGAATGGTGGAGCACGTGGGAATTGCAGCCTGGTTAGATGGTGTTGAAACAACCCAGTGAAGAGTTCGACATATTGAATATGTGAATGAAGAAGAAGAAGAAACACTAGAAGAACAAGTAGCAAATCTATCAGTGAATGATCCAGATAAACAACGGTTTATAAGAGCATTGTCGAGGGTGAATACTAGACCACATTTTATTCCACTAGATTATGATGGTAGATTGGATTTAGATGAATTGTTAGATTGGATCACAGAGATGGAAAAGTATTTTGATTTTGAAGGTATCACAGAAGATAAAAAGGTGAGATATGCTTGCACTAAGTCAAGAAATGTCATGCATCACTTTGGTGGGAACATTTGCAGGTTGATAGATAGAGAAGAGGTAAAGAGAAGATCAAATCATGGGAGAAAATTGTTACCAAGTTAAAATAAAAGTTTATGTCATTTGATTATCAAGTGAATTTTTTCTGGAAGTTAAAGAACCTAAGGCAGAAGGAATCAAGTGTGAAGGAGTATACTAAGGCATTCTACAAGTTGAATATCAGATCTAGACATACTGATGATAAGGTTGAACATGTTGCTATATATTTGAATGGGTTACAAATGTCTATACAAGATGAACTCAATTTGATCAAGCTACGAAGTGTTGAGGAAGCTTACCAATATGCCCTGAAAGCAAAATCGAAGTTGAACAAAAGACATGAGCAGAAACAAAGAGGTAGAGGTGGAACATTTTTTGGAGGAAGAGGATATTCTAGAGGAAGAGGATATTCCAAAGAAAGAGGATATTCCAGAGGAAGAGGAACCTGTGCAGATCAAAACAAGGACAAGGAAGCAAGTAAGGATGGTAGTTCGTACTAGAAGGATGATAGAAATTTCTACCGGAGAAGAGAATGTGATAGTTACCGGAATGAGGGTTTTGGAAAAGATGACAGAAGAAATGATAAGAGAGTGTTTAGAGATACCTACTTTAAGTGTGCAGGAGAAGGACATTGAAGAAGGAAAAAAATACTGGAAGAACAACATTGGTAGGAGAAGAACCTACTAGATCAGTTAACAAACTGGAAGATCAAGAACTGTTGATGATGAGGAGATCTTTGTGTCATACCGAGGATGAAGAGGAGCCCTTGTAGAGAAGGAATTTGTTCAAGACCAGATGTAAGGTATATGGTAAGTATTGTAAGGTCATTATTGATAGTAGTAGTTTAGACAATCTAGTTTCAGAGGAGATGGTGAATAGTTTGAAGTTGGAAACATTGAAACACCCTAAGCCTTATCAGATAGAATGGATTCAGGATGATCATAAGATATTAGTAAGTAAGCAATGTTTGGTAAAATTTAAAATTGGGAATTACCACAATGAAGTTTTGTGTGATATTATGCCTATGGATATTTGTCACATCTTGTTGGGAAAACCTTGGCAGTATGATAGACAATACATGATGGGAGAAAGAACATATACACTATTGTTGCAAATGGGATGAAGCAAACCTTGTTACCCTTAGAGGAGCCCTTGAATAGTGAAGTTTGTATGAATCCTAGAATTTGTTTGGTTGATGGAAGGAGATTCTGGATGGAATGAGACATGAGAGTATGTGTTTTGCCTTAGTTCCTAGGAAGAATGAGAATCTGGACCATGAGGCAGAACAACTGGAGGAGATAAAGGAGTTACTGACAGAGTATGCGAACATCCTTTCAGATAATGTGCCTGATGGATTGCCACCTTTAAGAAGTATCAGTCATTGCATGGAGCTAATTCCTAGAGCTAGTTTGCCTAACAAAGCAACAAACTAGATGACACCAATAGAGAATGAGGAGTTGAATAGAGAAGTGCAGGAATTTTTGAAGAAAGGTTTGATCAAAGAAATTTTGAGTCCTTGTACAGTACCAGTCATGATAGTACCTAAGAAGAATGGAGGATGTGTACCAATTCCAAAGCAATAGACAAGGTCACAGTGAAGTACCAGTTTCCTTTGCCTAGGATGGATGCCATAATGGATTGTTTGAGTGGATCCAAATACTACACAAAGATAGACTTGAATAGTGGACATCATTAGATCAGAATCAGAGAAGGAGATGAGTGGAAGACAACATTCAAGACAAATGAAGGATTGTATGAATGGTTGGTGATGCCTTTTGGGCTGACTAATGCACCAAGCACTTTCATGAGATTGATGAATGAAGTATTGAATAAGTTCTTGGGTAAGTTTTTAATTGTATATGTGGATGACATTCTAATTTTCAGTAGAACAAAAGAGGAGCATATGTTGCATTTAAGACAAGTTTTGCATAGATTGAGAGAAGAGAAGTTGTTGATAAATCTTAAGAAGTGCATTTTCATGAAGGAAGAATTATTTTATTTGGGATTTATGATATTTGTGGATGGGTTGAAGATGGACCCTAAGAAGGTAAGATAAATTGTTGAATGGCCTACACCAGAAAGCATTCGAGAGGTTAGATGATTTCATGGACTGGCTAGTTTCTACTGGAAGTTTATTAGAAATTTTAGTTCAGTTTGTAACCCTATGATTCACACAATGAGAGGAGATAGAAAGGAATTCAAATGGATAATCAGAGCAAATAAGATTTTTGAATTGTTGAAGCAGAAGGTGACTGAACAGCCTGTGTTAGCTTTACCAGATTTTAACAAGGTATTTCAAGTGGACTATGATGCAAGTGGAAATGAAATTGGAGCAGTATTGAGTCAGGAATGGAGAGTAGTAGCTTATTTTAGTGAAAATTTGAATGATGCAAGAAGGATATATTTAGTGTATGATTAGTAATTATATGCCATAGTTCAAGCATTGAAGAAGTGGAGACATTATCTACTGCCTAAAGAGTTCATGTTGTATACTGATCATCAATATTTGCAATATTTGAACAATCAGAGTAAGTTTTATCAGAGACATATGAGATGGGTAGAGTTTTTGTAGAGTTACACCTTTGTGTTGAAGCATAGAAGTGGAAAGTCAAACAAAGTTGTTGATGCATTGAGTAGAAGAAGAAATTTGTTGATGGAAATGAGAGTGATAGTGTTAGGATTTGAGGAGCTGAAGACCTTGTATTATTATGACCTAGATTTTGTAGAACCTTGGAAAGCATGTAGAGATCCGATTATGGAGGATAGAAGTAAGTGGTTGGATTATTTCAATCAAGATGGGATGTTGTTTAGAGGAGTTCAGTTGTGTATACCTAGGAGTTATATGAGGGAGAATTTCATAAAGGAGAAGCACAGTGGAGGATTAGTCAGACACTTTAGTATTAAAAAAATAGTGGCATTGGTGAGTGAGCATTACTTTTGGCCCCAAATACATAAGTATGTTTGAAAATTTGTTCAAAGCTGTAGAGTTTGTCAAGTTGCAAAAGGTAGTAGTCATAATGTGGGATTGTATAAACCTTTGACAGTTCTAGAGAGACCTTGGGAGGACATAAGCATGGATTTCATACTTGGATTACCTAGAGACATAGAGGGGGAATGATTCTATATTTTTGGTGGTGGATAGATTCTTGAAGATGGCTCATTTCATACCTTGTAAAAAGACATCAGATGCAGTGCATGTAGCTGACTTATTTTTCAAAGAGATAGTGAGATTGCATGGATTACCTAAGAGCATAGTTTCATATAGAGACACTAAGTTTGATGGTTATTTTTGGAGGACGCTTTGGAAGAAAATGAAGACAAATTTGAAGTTCAATTCTAATTTTCACCCACAGACTGATGGACAGACAGAGGTATTAAACTAGAGTATGGTAAATTTGTTGAGATCCTTAGTTGGAGAGAAGAGTGGAAGTTGGGCTTTGATTCTTGTACAAGAAGAGTTTGTCTACAATAATTTAGTGAACAGGAGTACCAAAAGAACACCTTTTGAGATTGCAACCAAAGCACACCCTAGACGTATATCTAAATTGAGAGATATCACTAATAAAGACAAGAGGAGTAAAGAAGTGGAGGAACTTGCAGATCATATGAAGGCCTTACATGATCAGGTTAAGCAGCATTTGGAGGATATGAACATCATGTATAAGGAGAAATTAGATGAGAAGAGGATACATAAGGAATTCAAAGTTGGCGATGAAGTAATGTTGTATCTAAGAAAGAAATATTTCCATTCAAAACCTATAACAAGTTGCAGATGAGAAAATTTGGACCTTGTAAGATCTTGAGGAAATTCAGTTCCGAAAATGCATATGAAGTGGAGGCACCAGATAGTTTTGGTATTTCACCTATATTCAAAATTGTCAATCTACATCAGTATCATGAGACAAAATTCAGTGGAGATAGTATTGAAGACTTGGAGAAGATGATTCCCTAGAAGAAATCAGATCAGATTGAAGATATTTTAGATAGTAGTATTGGGCGTAGAACCCAGAGCAGCCAATACAGAGAGTATCTTGTGAAGTGGAAAGATAGACCAGTTGAAGATTCATCTTGGATTTATTAGGAAGAGGTGGACCATTTTGGTTTTCCTCTAACCCCATGAAATTGAGAGAACCACTTTTTTAACAACCTCGAATGTCTAATGCAAAAGCATCTTTGGTTCTTGGCAATCTTGCATCAACCAAAAAAATTTCTTCTATAGTTTGTTTCCTGTTTTGTAGTTTAGCATTTCTTTTTGCATTTTCTTGCATTTTCTCATCAGATCTTGCGAAGATATATTTTTCTTGTGGACATGATTATCTTCCTTACCCCAATTCTTTGGGACATTTGGATCTTTTTTTGGCAAGTTATCGATTCTGGTATCTAGGGCATTTTTCTGGCTTAGAACACTGGAACTGCTCAGACCTATTTTGGCTTGGAGAATCTTGCGGATCATTTCTATAGCTAGTGGAACTTCAATTCATTGTTACCAATATTACTTGGCATGTGGCCAACCTTCCCTTTGGTCCATACTTCATCCTATGGATTTTTGAAGGATTCTCCTGGTGGAGACCGACCTAGTGGTTTTTACATGCTTCATATTGTTCATCGGTATTTGATTCTTCTTGGGCCAACATGGATCCCTCTTGACAATATAAATCAATGTAATCTATCATGTAATAGGCAGTAAGAAGAACATATAAGATAAATCTAGACATTTAGAGGTCCCAAGTTGACGAATACTATAATTGAGCATGTATGTAGTAGGCTAGTGAGCCAAATCTTGTAGCTCACTTATTGTCAGAAAATTGTAATCAGTTTTCATGAAATAATTCATTCAATTCTACATTGCCTCCATCGTCATGTTTTATTTCCTTTGTGTTTACTCATGTTGCATGGTCCAGATAGATCTCATTGAGGTCCCTCCTAACCGTGAATGCACCATATGATCTAGGAACATTCATATCCACATCAACCAGTAATTATGCTTGCCTAGTACATGTGATGTACTCAAACATCCAAATCTACAAAAGGATGCATGTCATCAAACTACTCCCCTTGCCATAGACATACTCTCGTAGATCATGGTATTATGGATTAAGCAAATGTTGAAGGACATAAAGGTAAAATGCAAAGAACCTATAATCATTTATTGTGATAATTTAGTAGCAATTGATATATCAAAGAATCTGGTATTTCACTCTAAAACTAAACATGTTTCTATCAAATACAATTTTTTGAAAGAGAATGTTGAAGCAAAGGAAGTGAAATTTGTTTATGTGAATACTAAGGAGTAGATTGCAGATATCTTTACAAAGCCTTTACCTAAAGAAGCCTTTGAATATCTCAGAGAGTAGCTTGGGGTAATACCATCACTGGTAGAGACTTAGACAGTTGATGCTTGGCATCAGATCAATAGAAATTAAAAGAGAAACCTTTTTCCGGCTTTGATTGAGGAGAGCTACTTCTCAGGGGGAGTAGTTGGATAAGTTGGTATTTGTAATTAGTTCTATGAGCTGGTTGTATCTAGTTTTTGTATTACTTTGGCATTTGATGTCAAAGGGGGAGAGATATCTATGGAAAAACATATTATCTTTTGGGGAGAGATTATTCATTGGGGGAGAGATTGCTACTCTCTGCATTTGTATTTTGATTTCTAGTATTGATCTATTCTGAAGATTGTTGGTTTTTTATTTTTGGCATTCTGACTTTGGCACTTAGATGTTTTTCCATCTTGTGTTGCCATCAATGCCAAAGGGGGAGATTGTTGGTATTATGTATGTGTTGCATTGGTTTTTTTATTGATGTCAACACTTATCAACACTTATCTTTCTCGATATTTTTGGTTATGTTCACCGGCAAGTTTAGTGACTTATGCACAGTCACCAGTATCTGGTTCACTGGCACAGAGGATGATCAGTTATCATCTGGAGATTACTTGGTTATGTCAAAGACATGGTTTGGACACTTGTTTTGGTGATTTGGTTATTAGTCTAATCGAGTTGGCATATTTGTTGTTTATCAGCAATTTGGTCTAGGTTATGGATTGACAAGCATTATCTAATCCAGATCAGAATGACATGTTATGGAGATGATTGATTGATTGGTTATTATTGTAAATGCATTGAGATGACATGATGCATCACATATTGATTCATTTTTAATTGATTTAATTGTAATATTCTTAGTGAGCCGACCTACATATTTGGTCTTAGGTTTTGGTATATATGTAAGACCTCAATTATGAGATTGATATAGGAGATGACATAAAATAATATAAGGTTGTGATACTCGATATATGTGAATGTAAGGAGAGTTACTCAAGCAAACATCATTTGAAGATTCAAGGAAGGTTTGAAGAAGACAATCAGAGCTTAATCAGTACCGAATCCAGCATTGGAGATGCTACTTTGAGTAGTACATTATCATTGGATTTAATCATCCAATTGTAGTTAGTGTGACTCTTATTTTGTGTTTGAGCAGTGAACTCTAGGCAGTTGGCCTTTCTACATGTGCTGACCCCATTTGTACACACATACTATCTGCAGTAGTATCATCTGATTGTGGGTAAGGTTCCCCACCATGGTTTTTCCCCTTACAGGGTTTCCACATACAAATATTTGTGTTATGTGTTGTAAATGTTGTTTCTCTTTTTGTTTCATGCATTAAGCTTCACCGGTACTAATATTAACTATTAAACTATCAAATGACATTAAGTTTGGTTTACTAGTATTATGCATCAAATTTGATTAAGTTATATTTTGGTTGAAATTAATAGTCAACTAATTCACCCCCCCTCTCAATTGCTTCTGGGTCCTAACAAGATGAGCTAACATGCTCAAACACCAAGAGAACACTATTTGTCACTCCTCCATTACTCAGATAGCATAAGTGAGGGCCCCATGTATGTGACTGCCCCATCTAGCAAGGCATATGGCTAGCCCCACTATGGCTATCATCAGTCTCCTCACAAGGAAAATGGCGCCAGTTGGATGAAGTAACCAATGGATCATAATCTGACCCCTAGTCTCACTAGGAAATTCTCACCCAATTCAATTATCTTCTCTCACCTAAATGATTATGGTGAGTGACCCGCTTGATACCTCACTATCTATCCTCTAATGGGAAGTCTCAATATGTGGTACACATCCTCAAGAGTGATTATCATCTCCCCCATGGATAGGAAAAATGTAGAAGCGTTTGTTTCCCATCTCTTTATAAGTGCCATAAGCATTGTTGGATGGTACTTAATGGATGGCATGTTGCATAAGTACCACAACCCTACTTCATGAAATAGCTCTTTATCATCTTGAGACAATTGGTAAATCTGGCTTCACAAATTCCAATATGTATGTCTGGTAGTGTGCTCTCGCATGTATGGTAATCTTAGCAAAATCAACAATCAACAATCAATATTGTGTCTCTGAATTCAATCAATCAATTCAACACTAAAATCTTGATCCTTTGATTTCCCTTGGTCACCCTATCTAGGGACCAAGGTGTCATCCAAGGACCAGGGTGCCCCAATGTGACCATGACGCCTTGGGAGGACCAAGGCACCCAACTGGGACCATGGTAACCATATGGAACCATGACACCTTGTTGAGGGCTCAACTAAAATCAAACTTTCTTATCTACTGAAAAGTCAAACCTCGATCAACAGAAAGTCAACAGAAAATACACAAGTGGCTCAACAGACTCACCTCGTCAAGAAGGCGATCTATGATCATGGAATGTCATAGGATCTTTATCCAGGTGGGCATCTTGGATCATCTTTGAGGAATTTTGGGTGCTATGTGGGCTCCTTTGTTTAAAATAAGATAAAAAGTGTGAAAATGACAAATGAAGGTGTCATTTTCACTATTTAAGAGGTATACGCTTTTCAAAACCCTAATTTTTTCTTTTTCTACTTAATCATCCATATCTTAAGCTAGAGAACTCTGATTTCTACACCGTTGGTTGCGTTGGAATCGTGATTCAGTTCTCTTTCTTATGAAATATTCCTTGATGTGCTTTGATCTAATATCAAGCCTTGTTGTAATCATTTTTCATCACCTCTTTTCAATATTCAATGTAGTAAACATGATACCTTGTTTCAACTCACTAATTAGCAACCCGAAACAGGGGGCATATAGCTACCCTCAAATTTCATTTCTTTAGTAAGCATTTAGGTTTGTTATTTTATCTAACAGGTGGTTTTGTAAGGTATAGTTCCTACCAGTGTACTATAGATACCGCTAGGGGCTTCATCCAACACCTTATGGATATATATGTTTTCATGAAATGTTTACTTTTTTGTACTTTTCTTGCATATGCATGTAGTGTCATATGACCACTAAAGTGGGGGCTAAATGTAGCATCGTAAATTGTACACCCTTAAATGGGTGGTACAATTCAATGCTTAGGTTATCACTCACCTTAGTGTGTTTGCAAAATTGCATTTCAAATTATTTTTAAGCATTTAATTAATTTATTTAATTAAATCTAAAGCCTTCTTTCAACACTCTACACATCATAAAATAGGGCCCTTAACCCTAAATGTCCCCCTTTTTATTTTATTCTTCCAATTAATTATTTCATCAAAAGCCCTATTTATGTCCTATTTTGACCTTCAAGGCACGATTTTGCATCTCTAAACACCTTGAAGCTTCACATACTCTTGGAATTGACTTTAAAAACATAATATCTTGCTTCACCAAAAATTTGGAAAAATGTTGGTTGGATCAAGAGGCGGGCTCTTCATCTTGAATTTTTCTCCCAGAATTTTCGGAGCATATTTTAGCAATATTTTAATGTTTAAATCTAAAGAATTGAGAAATTATATCATTTCTAGGTTCGCCTATGATTAAAAAAAAGTTAGGGTCACATACATATAGCCTTTCCTTTCCTCATTTAAAGGATCCAAATCTAGCAATATTGAAGGAGCCTCTTGTGAAGTGAAAGTACAAGTTATGTAAAGTCTTCATCAACAAATCAAGCATCCATCAATCCTACATCAATCATCTTCAACATCAATTAGGAGGTTTGAAGATATTGAACAATAATAGATCACCAACTTTTGATTGGCTTGTACCTCTCCCCTAGGGTTTGGTATGGTTCCATGTTATTTTCATGTCTTTGTATGAGCTTCATAAGATTCATTTTTAGGTTTACATTTAGGATTTAGATCCATTAGTGCATTTTTTATTTGAAGCATTTACATTTACATTTATAATCATTTACTCTCCAAAGTGTAGGGTAGAACTCTAGATCTACTTTCTTGTTCATTGATGATCTTGCATACACACAAGATTCTTGCACACACATTTTCAATACATCAACGGTTATTTGTGGAGGTGGAAATCACCAAAACAAGGGGTTTGACTTAGGCAAAACCCTATATAGCCACCTAGACACCATTTTTCTAGTTATAGGTGTAGGTGTAGGAATCCGATTAAACACATAGGTGCAGAATAAGTCCCAGAAGCCTATCTCAGTTTTTTGAGACCAGGGTGTGGCATCTTGGTTCAAGACTAGAGCAAGGCATCCTGGTCCTCTGTCTTTTGTAGTTGACCATTTCAGTGTCTCAAAGTCTAGATTCCAGAAGAACAACTCTCTATGGTATCAGAGACCAGGGCCTGGCATCCTGGTCCTTCTTAGTTAACATCAAATTTTAGGGACAGGTGCACTTCTGAGTTCCTTTTCCATCTTTGTACTCAATCTCTAAGTTTCAAATCTGCAAGTTTCTACATTTTTAGTATATGTTTGCATCTTTGTCCATCTCCTATCATTTTTAATCATTGCATTGCATTTTGCACATCTCCTCTTCATTGCAGAAATGGAATATAAACCCTAAATATATTCTTAGACCCTCTCTCTCTCTTGCAAGAAGTACTCAAAGTGAATCATCTCCTTAGGCTCTTTCATATTCCAATGTGTGCATGGGAGTGGGATTAGGTCTTAGCTACATGATTCCATTTTCATACATCACAGCATCTCCTCCTCTAAATCACCATGAAGAAAGGTGGTTTTCACATCTAGTTGTTCCATATGCAAATCTTCAGTAGCCACAATACTTAAAATAGTGTGAATAGAAATCATCTTAACCGATACTGAATCTAGCATTGGAGATGCTACTTTGAGCAGTACATTATCATTGGATTTAATCATCCAATTGTAGTCAGTGTGACTCTCATTTTGTTTTTGAGCAGTGAGCTCTAGGAAGTTGGCCTTTCTGCATGTGCAGACCCCATTTATACACACATACTATCTGCAGTAGTATCATCTAATTGTGGTTAAGGTTTCCCACAGTGCTTTTTCCTCTTACAGGGCTTCCACA
Organism: Cryptomeria japonica; assembly: GCF_030272615.1. Taxonomy (NCBI): domain Eukaryota; kingdom Viridiplantae; phylum Streptophyta; class Pinopsida; order Cupressales; family Cupressaceae; genus Cryptomeria; species Cryptomeria japonica. The sequence goes on along the minus strand of NC_081409.1, from coordinate 429,708,403 downwards.
TACAAATATCTCTGTTATGTGTTGTGGATGTTGTTTCTCTTTTTGTTTCATGCATTAAGCTTCACCGGTACTAATATTAACTATTAAACTATCAACCGACATTAAGTTTGGTTTACCGATATTATTCATCAAGTTTCATTAAGTTATATTTTGGATGAAATTAATAGACAACTGATTCACCCCCCCTCTCAGTTGCCTCTGCGTCCTAACAAGATGAGCTACAATGCTCCATCACTAAGAGAACACAATTTGTCACTCCTCCATCACTCAGATAGCATAAGTGAGGGTCCCATGTAATTAATAGACAACTGATTCACCCCCCCTCCCAGTTGCCTCCGGGTCCTAACAAGATGAGCTACAATGCTCCATCACTAAGAGAACACAATTTGTCACTCCTCCATCACTCAGATAGCATAAGTGAGGGCCCCATGTATGTGACTACCCCATCTAGCAAGGCATATGGCTAGCCCCACTATGGCTATCATCAGTCTCCTCACAAGAGGAATGGTACCAGTTGGATGTAGTAACCAATGGATCATAATTTGACCCCTAGTCTCACTGGGAATTTCTCACCCAATACAGTTATCTTCTCTCTCCTAAATGATTATGGTGAGTGACCCGCTTGATACCTCACTATCTATCCTCTAATGGGAAGTCTTAATATGCAGTACACATCCTCAAGAGTGATTATCATCTCCCCCATGGGTAGGACAAATGTAGAAGCATTTGCATCCCATCTCTTTATAAGTGCCATAAGCATTGTTGGATGGTACTTAATGGATGGCATGTTACATATATACCACAACCCTACTTCATGAAGTATCTCTTTATCATCTTGAGACAATTGGTACACTTGTCTTCACAAATTCCAATATGTATGTCTGGCAATGTGCTCTCGCATGTATGGTAATATCTACAAAATCAACAATCAACAATCAATACTCTGTCTCTGAATTCAAATAATCAATTCAATACTAAAATCCTGATCCTTTGATTGCCCTTGGTCACCCTATCTAGAGACCAAGGTGCCATCCAAGGACCAGGCCAACCCAGTGTGACCGTGACCCCGTGGGAGGACCAAGGCACCCAACTGGGACCATGGTGACCATATGGGACCATGACACCTTGTTGGGGGTTCAACTGAAATCAGACTTTCTTATCTACTGAAAAGTCAAACCTCGATCAAAAGAAAGTCAACAGAAAATACACAATTGGCTCAACAGACTCACCTCATCAAGTGGGTGATCTATGATCACGGATTGTCATAGGATCTTTATCCGAGTGGGCATCTTGGATCATCTTCAAGGAATTTTGGGTGCTATGTGGGCTCCTTTATTTCAAATAAGACAAAAAGTGTGAAAATGACAAATGAAGGTGTCATTTTCACTATTTAAGAGGTATACGCTTTTCAAAACCCAATTTTTTTCTTTTTCTACTTAATCATCCATATTTTAAGCTAGAGAACTCTAATTTCTACACTATTGGTTGCATTGGAATTGTGATTTAGTTCTCTTGCTTACCAAATGTTCCATGATGTGCTTTGATCTAATATCGAGCCTTGTTCCAATCATTTTTCATCGCCTCTTTTCACTATTCGATATAGTAAACATGATACGTTGTTTCAACTCACTAATTAGCAACCCAAAATAGGGGGCATATAGCTACCCTCAAATTTCATTTCTTTAGTAAGCATTTAGGTTTGTTATTTTATCTAACAAGTGGTTTTGTAAGGTGCAGTTCCTACCAATGTACTACAGATACCGCTAGGGGCTTCATCCGACACCTTATGGATATATATGTTTTCATGAAATGTTTACTTTTTTGTACTTTTCTTGCATATGCATGTAGTGTCATAAGACCACGAAAGTGGGGGCTAAATGGAGCATCATAAATTGTACACCCTTAACTGGGTGGTACAATTCCATGCTTAGGTTAGCACTCGCCTTAGTGTGTTTGCAAAATTGTATTTCATATTATTTTTAAGCATTTAATTAATTAATTTAATTAAATCTAAAGCCTTCTTTCATCACTCTACACATCATAAAATAGGGTCCTTAACCCTAAGTGTGCCCCTTTTTATTTTATTCTTTTAATTAATTATTTCATCAAAAGCCCTATTTATGTCCTATTTTGACCTTCAAGACATGATTTCGCATCTCTAAACACCTTGAAGCTTCACATACTCTTGGAATTGACTTTAAAAACATAATATCCTGCTTCACCAAAAATTTGGAAAAAAGTTGGTTGGATCAAGAGGTGGCCTCTTCATCCCGAATTTTTCTCTGAGAATTTTGGGAGCATATTTAAGAGGTATTTTGATGTTTAAATCTAGAGAATTGATAAATT